>NC_024317.1:7158172-7179816 GCF_000523025.1 Cynoglossus semilaevis | reverse complement strand
TGATTTAATGAGTTAATAACTGAATCGCACAATTATTACTGTAGTCAAAGATTTTGGTCTGGTGGTGGGGATATCAAATATATGTGTTACATTTTTGTCTTTTTTAGGAGTATCATACCAGCACATATTTATATTAATTATAGATGTATGTTAATGAGATTTATGTCAAAACAATTCAGACAGCTAGATGAATAGGTTTATTCTGTCTTCGCCAAATCTTTCGTATTCATGCCCCCACTTCCCCTTTAATACCGTGTACAGGTGGCTGACCTGAGAATGGCCTTACAGAGGGCTGAGCAGCAGCAGGCAAGAAAAGAGGATTATTTGAGGGAGGAGATCAGTGAGCTTCAAAAGGTAACAATATACTTCATACCAGCTAACCATCAAAGCACTGAGCTCATGACAGGCAAGGCAGGATTTGTGTCATATATTCCAATTTTGTCTGTTTTTTTTTTCATCTCCTGCAGAGACTCCAGGAGGCAGAGACCAGGAACCAGGAGCTGAGTCACAGTGTTACCTCTGCAACGCGGCCCCTTCTGCGCCAGATTGAAAACTTACAGGCCACGTTGGGTGGACATACGGCATCATGGGAAAAGCTGGAGAAAAACCTTTCTGACAGATTAGGTACAAGGCAGAATTACGCTCGCGCCACAACAAGCAGATTTCCTGGCTGAACTAAGTCATGTTTTAATTCTCCCGTTGATCCCTGTTATGTTTTATTAGCAAATGCTCAAGCACAACTGGCTGTCGCTGTGGAAAAAGAGCGCTCAGCATCTGAAGAACTGCTGTCCACAAAATCCCAGATGACCTCCCTAGAATCCCAGAACTCCCTACTCCGCCAGGAGAAAGCCAAGGCCCTGACACAACTTGATACTGAGAGAAACAAGAGAGAGAAAATGGAGGATGAGAGTAGCAGGTAATAATTTACAACATAAACTGACGACTCATGTAGTGACAATTAAAATACTTTCACCAACCAGGCACAAGAACATTTAACATTTCTTCTGTTTTTGGGACAAAAGTTTGTTTGTTACATTATCCATTTTTTATGATCAAATTTCAATTGTTGTGAAGATAATACAGGTTACATTTCTATAATTGTTTGCTGTTTAAGCATTTCTGTTAACTTAACACCAGTACTGGTTTCTCTGGATTCTCAGTAAAAAATATTCCAGCTGTTAAACATTGGGTTAGTGAATAGCCTAAATAATAATAAAGTCCTGGCTTAGCCTAATGGCATTTCTTTCAGGCAGATGAGAGCAACTTTTCTAGAAAAGAGGTTGATACATATATTCTGTGGTGTGATTGTTAGATAGTAAAAATCAGGGAAGGGACGCAGCATTCAGATGTTTTAAATAGCAGATTTCCCAGATGTGCCTTGAATTAAAACCACAGTTTTTTTCTTCTCATATTTCAAAATTTTTCAGAAAATGCCTGTGGTCTGATGTCTGCTTAACTGCAGTCAACAGGAGACTGTTGTGTTTTTAAGTTTATTCGAGCACCTCCAGGATGTCTTGATGTCCTTCTGTGTCTTTTATATTTGAGACCACAGCAGTGTGTACGGGACTTACAGTACCTGCAGGGTAGCAGACAGAGGAGTTAATGTGCTGTGATTGTTGTAAAAGAGAAAATGTCTCTGGATGACTATACTATACTATACTGATGATATACTATGGTATATGTGTGTGTGTTTGTGTTCATATGCTGTTGTCAGTCTGTGTTGTTAGTTAGTTTACAGGAAAAATAATTCACAATATTGTAATCTTTTTAAAACCTCAGTGAGGTTTTAAAGAGATCTTAACTTTGTTGTGGTTATGGAACTAAATAATATAAGCATTTTCATTTTTTGTGCCAATTGAATAAGTAACAGAATTATTAAAACTCTTTGTTGACGGTTTGATAATATTCCTGGACACTAAACTGTAACCAAACATTGCTTCACTCTGTGTTTTGAACCACTGGAATGTGCGTTGTCTAGACAGTAAGGTAGGTGGCGGCAGAGGGCCAACAGGGCCAGTGGCGCAATGGATAACGCGTCTGACTACGGATCAGAAGATTCTAGGTTCGACTCCTGGCTGGCTCGAACTTTTCTTGTTATATTCGTGGTGCTGGATATATGCTGGTCATTTTGAATGGATGTTCTGTTGTAGTAATTTACTTTTTGTTTATATAATGTAGGGAACATGCTGAATTGGAAAATTTGCGAGGGGAACACAGTCGAATACTTGAAGAAGCTAAGAAGGAAAAGGTATGTAAAATGCCTTTGACAATTCTTTAAAAAAAAAAAGTATTTTATTTTTTGGTTAACTATTTTTATTTTGTTTGCCCACTTCCAGCTTCTGCTCAACAATCAGCTAGAAATGGAGAAGATGAAGGTGGAACAGGAGAAAAAGAAATGCTACTTAGCACAGGAGGCGCTTAAGGAAAAGGTGGAGGAGGATTGTAGAATTATATTTATTCAGCATTTTCTAATATTCAATAAGAATATATATATAGATATAGATATTTAATTTTTATTTTGATCTTGTGAAAATATTCTTTTTCAGGAGCGGAAAGTTTTAAACCAGTCTGTTGGCGAGCCACCAGCATCCTCTACGCCTTCCTTGTCCCGCTGTAGCTCCATCAGTGGAGCAGACAATGGCGGTCTGCACAGCGCGGCTCTGTATCAGGTACATGTACAAAGCAAATAACACAAAAGGCTTAAATGGAATCACTGACTATTGCAGGCACCTTGCTGGACACATGAATGAATTAAAAAATGTACCAGATAATTCAGATATCGGCTCTTCTCATCAGCTACTACTACAGGAGGAATAAAAAAGCAGCCTTTAAACTTTGAGGCATTAATCATTTTTGGAAGTGGTTTCCCTTGTGTGTTTTTTTTAAATATATATATATATATTTGTATATATATTCATTTCATGTTCTGTAGGATGACTCTTCAGAGCATTCATTCAGCACCATGACCATGTCTGTGTCAATGAGTGGAACCAATCTGTATGAGGCTGCACGGTTATCTGGAGGCTCCAGCATCTTAGAAAACCTCCAGTCACAGCTCAAACTGAGAGAAGGGGAGATAGCCCAGCTGCAGGTGCGACATCATACATTTAGTCATGCTGTCTACGCATCTGCTGCGTGATCTGTGTGTACTGCTTGCAACGAAATAAAAAGCTAGGCATGAAAAATGTTTTCATTTCATCAGGAGGTATAATTTAGCATGAGTGCAATATTAACATTTTAAATAACAGAAGAATTGTAATCCTAAACCTGCAGCGCCAAAATGTAAATATATTTATTTTTTTAGCTCGAAATCTCGAACTTAGAGAGGAGTCGTTCTGTGATGGCAGAGGAGTTAATTCGACTCACCAATCAAAATGATGACATGGAGGAGAAGGTGAAGGATATTCCCAAGCTGAAAGTTCAGCTAAAGGTGGGCAAAGGCTAAACATACAGCACTACACACTGTACATATAACTCATCAGGTGTAGCCAAACAAGCTCCTGAGGAGGTCAGTGTGAGGTTTGCTTAAGTTTTGGGCATGTTTATTGTAGGATCTGGAACAGAGGCACAACACCATCCTGCAGATGTACGGAGAAAAGGCTGAGGAGGCGGAGGAGCTGAGGCTGGACCTTGAAGACGTAAAGAACATGTACAAGTCCCAGATTGATGAGCTGCTGCGGAACCAGAAATAAAGTTCCTACAGTGCCATGACTTCTGAAGTTATATGTCCACTAGCAATTCACTTAACTGACTTAGACTCGTTCACAGGAAACATTATAAAAACATAACATCATTAAAGAGAGCGGCTTTAATATATCTGTTTAAGAAGAAAATCCCTTACATTTTTTTAATTATATTTTATGTTACCTCATTATAATATAGTTTATTTAAATAAGGGTGTTGGGATAATCCAGACCATACATCATATCATTGCATCATTAGTATGAAGGATAGCCCTGGTTTGTCAATCGGATACCAACCTATGCTTTCTGTTTATGGTTTTGACATGTTTGGTAATTATACATCTGATGTAGAACTGTAGAGACAGTTAATTTCTGTAGGAGTCGATAACATATTTGCACTACACAAAATCAGTCTTCTTTATTTCTCGACGATTGATCCAGGGGGTTCAACAAATATATGAGTTGTACAAAGAAGGGTACTGTATGTATTTTTAAATCTTTACAAATCACAAGAGATGGTTTAGATCTGAAAACAGAGAAAGGAAAGTGTATTTTAAATTATATATAAATATGTAAATGAATAAACGATCTAAGTGATTACAAACTCATTGATGTATATTTTTAGTTATGATAAAAACATTTCTGTTTTTTGGTAATAACACAAGTTCATTATTGTTATACCTAATAATGAGATGAAACATAGTGTAAGCCATATGTTTTCATACAGCCTTTGGTTTTGGTAGAATTTACAATTTTTTACCAGGCAATGTAACAGTCTTTGCTGTAGAAATAGCTACATTTCGGCTATGTTGGATAAGCTACACGTCATTTTAGATGTGTTTTTAGCTCAAATTTAGTTCGTGTTTTGGCTAAACACTAACTTCCGACTTAGCTTATCAATTTATATATAATACATTTGGTAGTGTTGTGTCGAAAATGTACATTCGGTAAAACGGACTATATGTAGTCCTATGTATACAAGTCCCGTCTGAAGCCCACGTACAGCGCCTTCATTTATATGGTCAAACAGCGCCCCTGTGTGGCTGTCATTAAACATTGTATATTTAAGATTTCCGGTGTTATGGCGACTGCCGGCAGAACACAGTGCCCTCAGTGTGGAGTGTAGCAGGCTGTGCATCCAGGTAAACTGTATTGCTTTGACCGAGTGCCGTTTTTTTCACACAGAGAAATACAATAGAGGCGGGTTGTTGTGTGTAAAAGTTTAACTGATAATTCCTCACTCCATTTCGTTCTCATCTTTTGGCTGTTGGTGTAGCTGTAATGACTGATGAGGCTTAGTTGTTTAACGATACCCAAAGCAACATGTTATTAACCACTATTCAGTATATTAGCTCCTAACACGTCGCTCTTCATACAGTTTAAACCCCACTTTTCCAAAAGAAAACTTGTACTGTGTAATAACTTAACAGTATCATTCCGGTAAGACCTCAGTGTCGTTTTCACCGACGCACTTGGAAACAAAACGACGGTTACGTTAAGACTTGAATAATTCGGTAAAACTGACTAATTTGGTTTAGAAGTAGGGTGAGTTTCTCAAACTTTACCAACGATTTGATATAACGCCAGCGGCAACAAAGACAGTTTCGAGGGGCAGGTAGTCAACTGAACAATGGCCACCGCCTCATAAGAGTGAATGAATGAAGAGAGATTTGCAATGAGGAATTGATTAAAACTTAAAATGTCCAGGGAAGTTTTAAATGGGACCAGAACATCTAGGCACATGGACAAGGAGACAGTATTTAAGAACTAGACAAAGCCACAAGCTGGTATTGGCTGATCCAGCAGCCATACCTTTTTAAAAATCCCTTTCATTATTCTCAGATGCTTGTTGTATTTGTTGTAAGAAGTAATTTTCGTGCTTGGCATCATATGCATTGGCTATAAATGAAGTGAGACGTAATGTCTGGCACACAAAGCATGTCACTTTCAACAATACATTATTTGTTCCTGTTACTTTAAATAAACCATCTGAAAATGATAAAAAATAACATGTCTTCTGTCTTCCGTCTTCTCACACAGGGCTGTGAGGACGGACAGCAGTCTCACATGTCTGTGCAGTCTTGACTATGCTGCTCGTGGCAGTGCTAGGTTTAGTGTTTTCTTACTCCGTGGTTGCCGCCGTGGAGGCCGCAAACACCAACTACCAATCAGCAGCAGAGCTTCTGAAATCCCTGCCACCAGAGCATGTGCCGTACTTCCTCTACAACAACAAGAGAGTCGCCAAGCAGTGTCGCCGGGACCCTCGCTGCCCCTTTAAGGTAAGACTCAACAGTCAGCTCGTCTCCTAGATAAATAACTGTGGGGAATTATGTCATCTGCCAGTTATGAACAGGGTCTGCTACATGTGATGGTTAAACCAAGTAGAAAAGTTTTTATTCTGTATTTCTGGTGATACTAGATTCATTCAGAGAAGGCATGTCCCAGGATTTAGTGTGATTTTCTTTTAATGATTTTTTTTAACTGGGTCATGATTTGCACATTTTTCTCTGTCATCTCCCTTTCAATGAATCTGTTTTACCAATTCTTGCTTTTAAAACATTTATTTCTTCACACACTTGTTTTCCTACAGGATGATCTGCTGGACTCGTCTGCCTGTTGGGGCTATGAGAAAAACTGTGCTCCAGAGAATCGCTTCAGTTACCCAGTATGCACCAAAGCTGACTCTGGATGGTACGTCAACTGCTCGCCTACTTCATTGTTTTGTTGCTTTTTATTTAATTTCTCAAATGCAGTATCATTTTAAATCAAAAGTCCATTCATTCATAGCATGATACTGGATTCTGTTTTGCTGATTTCCTGTCTGTTTTTCCAGGGCTAGGTCACTGGATGCGGCCCGGGAGCTTTTCTGGAATCAGGCTGATTTTGGCTACGTGAAGAAGCGTCGCACCGAACTCAAAACACTCTGCAAGGCCAGCAAACCTGTAAGTCTCCTCATTTCCTTGTTTCCCACAGGCCTCCAGAGTAAACAGGAAGACACCACCAGTAGAAATAGAAGCATTGTTGTTGCTGGAGTCCAAAGACAGACGGCCTTGGGAGTCTTTGGAAGCAGTTTCATGGACCACATAAATAATCCTAAATGTCAACGTTTGGGTGTTAATAGTATTAATAAAAGTATTAATAAAACTTATCTGTAATATTTTCCAGGCTCACTCATCGTTAAAATGCTGTAGCCACGCACGATTCTGCAAAGCAACCAACCTCTATCTTGACTTGCGTAAGCCACACAGAAGTCACGAGAGGTCAGTTGGACAGCTCCATTTTCTTCCCTGAAGGGAACTCTGGGGGATTAAAAAAAGTTCTATCTAATCTAATCTCTAATCTAATTTAAAAGAAAGCCTGTCTCCCATAGTGATGAGATGAGGCCTTGATTCCCATCTGTGTTTGTGCTACAGATACAAGGAAGACTTTATCCAAAAGGCAGAGATCGGCGGCTACTGCAAACTGAACAGACGAGCACTCGCTGCTCAAGGAGAACACCAAAGCCCTCTGCAGTCTTGGTGAGACCACATGCATGGACGCAAACTCACGGAGAACAATTTGTCATGGAATGTTGTACACACTGGGGAACAACCCTAACAATAGCAGTGGATAAGCCAAACCTTGACCACTAGACCACCAGGGATCACATCTGGGCTGTCACACTGCCCCCAGTGGTGTAGTCTCAGTCTCACACCACTGAAACACAGACATCAGTGGGTGTGGGTGGGGTGACTTTGACCAGAGTCAAACCACTGAGAAGTGTGGTTGACAGTATTCTGTGTGTGTCTCATTTCCTCGTGCTGTACCGAGTACTTAGCCTCAGCGTCTGTGAAGGGTGACAGTACAACCAGACAAGACGAATGACAAAACCAAAATAAAACAAACCTCTCGTCACTTAAGTAAGATAACAACTGGAACTGGTAAAAGGCTTTTTTTACAGAGACAGACTAATTTGTAGAGACAAACATCAACATCCGCTCTTCAGACAATAGCAACATCAGTTTTAGATTTAAATGTGCAAATAATACTTATAATTTTATTGTTTCATGCTGATGATCATCAGTAACTTTCAGTTGGTTCTTGTCAGAATTTGTCAACAGCCATTTCTAGCAAACGTTTTGTTTTACCTGACCAAGTGCCACTGCCTTCATATATTTTATTTAGAGTTTCCTGCAACCCGTTTATGTAGGTCAACATAAACCGCTAATTTGCAGCCAAATATTGTCCCCCACTTCCGACAAGGCATGTCTGCAGCAGCCTGCGCATCAGTGGGGGCGGGGCTTAGCTCTGAACCCGAGTCGAAAACGTGCTGCTTTTGGGGTTTCTGAGAACAGCCATCGGTCTGTAATTGGTCCAAAGTGTTTGTAGTCTGTATTTGTGTCAGGAACCATGTGAAATTAACAATACAAACAAAAATACAAAACGGAACAATACGTATCGTTATTTCGGTATAAGTTGTGTTTTATGAACGGCGTGTGACATGTGGGCCAGTGGCGCAATGGATAACGCGTCTGACTACGGATCAGAAGATTCTAGGTTCGACTCCTGGCTGGCTCGAAATTTTTGACAGCAACGACTAAATTAAATAAAGGTCTTATAACATTGAAGTGAAGCTCAATGACTTTTACAAATATATAAATCTATCTACAGTATCAATCTAATGTATCTGTGAGTCTAGAAATAATGTGTTTTTTGTAGGTATGCTGAGCTTCAAATGTACACAGAGCTGGACTTTGATCCAGTGGAGGATGGAGACTGTGACCTCATCGTTGAAAGACCTACGGTGTTTATGAAGCTGGATGCTGGTAAATAAACAACGATCTAGTCATGAAAGCATAACGATACTGCAGTATTTTTTTTTTATCCTTTGGAAAACATACTGCTATAACACTTAAATGCACAAATTATATGTCATATTCACATTTCAGCCATTTTGGTAACAAACTATATTTTGATACTATTTTAGCTTTAGAACACGTAGGTAATATTTGAATCCACCTTTGTTTCCACAGTTACAGTTATGACTTGGTAACAGCACAATAAATGTGTGTTTTTTTTTCCCTGACAGGGGTGAACATGTACCACCACTTCTGTGACTTTGTCAATCTCTTCATCTCCCAGCACATTAACAACTCCTTCAGCACTGACATCAACATTGTTATGTGGGACACGGTAGGTTATTATTGGATGGGTTGTGGGTTGACATGATGATCACATTTACTAAGAAATAGAATCTCCTTTATCTCCCAAATCCTTATGCTGCGTTAAGGTTACAACAGGTTACAATAAGTGTCACAACATTAAATCGTCATTGTTGTTTCATCATTGTCTAACACCTAATCAAGATAGAACCATATTTATGCACTCTGTCTTGCAGGTTTTTACCACAGCCTTCTGTTTTCACATTTCCGTTGAACAGCTTAGCGGAGCAGAGGTCCGATCCAGACATCAGGGAGAAACAGTAGCTGCAAACAGAATGATTTATGGACAGCCTTAGTCGACCCGTTGTTGACCCACTGTGCACAGAAAGAAGAAGGATAAGAGAGATAAAAAGAAAAAGAAGAAGAAGGGAAACAAAACGGACAGGGAGAAGAAAAGAAATGACCTTTGAGTCAGACTGCACACTGAAAACCAAACAGGCTCAGGTTGTCAGATAATGCTGTGCCAGTAGATTGTAATTTTACTGAAACCACAGAGAAAAACAGCAGACTGAGTTTAACAGTAGACAGGCTCTTGAAACTGTCTGTAGGTATGACCAACTCAAAAGATTTTTTATTTTTTTGCTTCTTTTCAGAGTTTTCATGATTATGGAGATTTGTTCAGTGAAACGTGGAAGGCCTTCTCAAAGTATGACGTCATTCACCTGAAGACCTATGACTCAAAGAGAGTAGGTACAATGGTTGGACTTGATGATCCGTGTCTGCTGCGTCCCTGCACATGTGTAGATCAGATCCATTCATTTTTAAATTATCCCCATGAAGGACAATCTGAAAGAACATTTAATCATCAGCTACCTACGATCCGGTCCTGTGGTTTGTCTAGTTTTATACTGGATTAAGACTCAGTAAAAACAGTTAGGTATGAGCTGAGAAGAACTTGTCCTGAATGTGGACTGCAGGTCTTTTTAGACAGAGTTCCTTAAGTATTTTGGTGCTTCTCACTGATTTCATAAAAGAATATACCTTTGTGTCTCTTATGTCCACTCTAGTCTAGAAATACAGAAATATAGAATGTTAATAATGAAAGGTTTTATATAGACAAATACTGTCTTTTTGAGAAAGTAATGTAAGTCAAATACTCTTAACATTTGTCAGCAGACACATGTAATTGCAAAACATTTTCAGTTCTTTATTTAAATGATAATTGTCTCATCTATTTTTTTTTTCACATCTTTCATCCTCTGCTAACCTGTACCTAGACTGATCAGGTTGAGTCAAGTTAATTTTACTTTTGCAACCCCAGTTTATGTCCACAGTGCATGTACTATCTGTATCTTTCCTGAATCTCCTTACCCTTGTCTGCAGGTCTGTTTCAAGAACGCCTTCTTTTCCCTCCTTCCGAGAATGAGATACGGCCTCTTTTACAATACACCTATCGTAAGTTACCTCACACACGTTTGTCTGTGTATGGACAGTATTTTTAAGTAGAGAAAATCATCCTGAAATTGGTGTCAACATCAGCTAATTTGTGTCCCTCTCTATATTGAAGTCTTATTAAAGTGTTATGATAACCTGGTGGAATTATTTTTTTTATAGTTATGACACGTGACACGTCAAATTTATATTTACATTGATGCAACACATTCAAAACCTCAACAAGTGCCTAGGTCATTTAAATGATAATTCCCAGCAGAATGCTGTGCAGATAACACTATATAAATATGTGTTGCCGTCCCGATGTGTGAAATATTGATGGGTCAGCCTGGAGCTGATGTGTTTCAGTGCCTCCACTGCACAGGTCATGTTTATATTCATGTGTTCACGTTCACAGCTGCAGGGCAACAGTGTGAGAAACTCTCACATGAGTTATGCATAAGCTCATATCATATTCATTCCAGCCATTATAAAACACGTTTACAATGTCACATTCTAAATGTGTTACATATTTCTCAGTGCAGTCCAATATAACAGTGAATGAGTGTTGACAGATTCAATTTACCTTCTACATTGTTGAAAGCATAGTTTTTATTTGTATATTACCTGTATTTCTGCGATTATTTTTAATATGATAAATAATTTAATTACATTACTTGAAGTCAACGTTATCTTTTATAAATTAGAATTTATATAAAAAAAGAATATTTCCTGTCTCGTTCCAATGGCAGATTCCTGACTGTTACAGTGAAGGGATGTTTCGAGCATTTTCCCAGCATGTCCTCCATCGGCTGAATATACTACAAAATGGACCAAAGGTAGGAAAGATATAAGTGGTTTAATACATTTTTGAATTATCTGTACTTTTGTTTAGTTAGTATTCTGAACAGACATTACATCCCAGTCATGTTCACTGTTATGAATGTGCTGAACAGTCATGGTGAGTGACTGAGAAAATCTACTCACTTGACCCTATATGTGTAATTAATAACTATTGCTGCTGTTTTGTTCTAAAATAAAAGGAAAAAATATTAGTTGTCAATTGAAGTGGAGAAGTTGGTCATTGATGACCGTGTAGTTCCAATGTAGTTGAGCCTTGTTTTCACTTTATGGTTCCTAAGTATGAAGACATCAGATGTAGTACCACTAAAGCTGCTGTAGGGGGCTCTTAACTGCTAATTATAGAGCTTTGGCAGCAGTCCCTGGTGGTCTAGTGGTTAGGATTCGGCGCTCTCACCGCCGCGGCCCGGGTTCGATTCCCGGTCAGGGAATTAATTTATTTTCACTTTCAGTTCTACAGGATACACAAACTGTGAAGATCTATAGCATTGTGTAAATGTCAAAGCCATACAGCAATAATATGTGCTTAACTCAACTGTAACATTTACCACATTACTTCCTTTAAACTTAGCTTTTCCATAAAGTGCATAAATAGCTTAAGAAAAATTTTAAAAAATAGCCCAAAGTGGAGTTTGACAAGCTTAGATTGGACGAAATTACTTTTAAACAATGGATTTGTTTTTATATCCCTTTGGCCCTGATCAGTGAAATCCACCTTATGTTACTGTCATTTACTCTGTGTAATACTCACCCAGACATATCTCAATTATTTGCATAAAGGGGAAAACAATAAAAAAAAACATGTCCCTGTGACCCAAACAAATCCTGGGTTACTCATTTAATGTGATTTTATGGGTTATTTCTCAGACAATATTTGCTTTCTTCTCTAATAACTACTGCATAACTACTTGTATATTTCTTAAGTTTATTTATCTATATATTTCATATATGCCACCTAGTGTACATTAATGTATTCAGCAAAGAGTCAGAGCATGACTCTTTCTGCCACGTGCCACATATACCCTGATAACTTCCTCTTTCCTGTTAAGGAAATGATTTAAAATTCATGCCTTTAACTGAAAATATGCTAAGAGGATTTCAAGCAGCAGACATGGGCTGTTAGTGATAGCAGACTGGCTATTGAACGAGAGGTCGTCTGGGCCCCGACCTTCTCAGTGGTTCTTCCTTTCATCCCTAGATTAATGACGCAGCCCGAGACCCAGACCACCTCGATCATCCATTGTGGTGTTCTTTTCTTCCCCCTCGTCCGCCCACTCCTGCTCCCTTTTATTAAAATCCTGTGTGATCCTGCTCAAAATAAATTATTTCTTGATACTTTAAAAAAAAGAAAAAAAAAGAACGTAAATTAATAATTTATTAATTTTCAATAAATATATGTTGCAAGAATGTATCCTAGTGGAGGTTAATTTAATGAGTGTACAAAGTTGTTTTACTCTTATTTAATGGGAGTCAAGGTTCAAATGGTAAATGAAGCCCAACTACTTTTCAAGAACACAAGGTGGCAGTAGAAGAACATAGAAAGGACAAAAAAAAAAAAAAAAATCAATGCTCTGCTTGTACACAGTGTATCACACAAATAAACCGGTGTTTCTGCCTAAAAAAGAACTTTTTCATGTTGTTTTATCAGCTCCTCATCACCGTCCGCAGAGGAGGGCGTTAAATGTATTCTAAATGAACTTCATGTTTCCCCACCTGTCTGTCTCTCCTGTCCTTGGCTGATTGATTATTGGGTGCATTGCTTTTTCCAGGAGGGGCGTGTTCGTGTCACACTGCTGGCACGCAGCACAGAATACAGAAGGATATTAAACCAAGTGGAGGTGAGACGAAGCACCACCCTCACCCCCTCCCTCCTTCCTTCTTCTTGCCTCTTCCTTCCCTGCACTTCATTCCTTCTCCTTCGACATGTCCTATTACTTTTTTCATTTATGCTTGTCCCCTTGTTTTGTGACTTCTTTCTGTCTGTACACAGCTTTCCAATTCCCTCAGCCTCTCCTTTATTGCACTGACAGTCTGTCTACCTCTCCCAAATTCTCATCTTATATCTTATTAGCTGTAAAGTATTTGGGCAGAAAGCCTGTCCTGTGTGTGATCGTTGCCCGTGTTTTCTCACTCTGTCATTGAAATAACGACACAAACCCTGTTGTTCTTGTTGTTGTTGTTGTTGTTGTTGTTGTTGTTGTTGTTGTTGTTGTTGTCACAGCTCGTAAATGCCATGAAGACAGTGCCGTTCCTGGAGGTCAACGTTGTGGACTACAAATACAAGTGAGTTTTAAAGAGTGCTTGGGTTGAATCACACAGTAGAGACTGGTTGTTACCAGTTCAATTCCCATAGTAACTAATGTATTCCTGGTATGAGATGTACATGTAATTTCTTTAACCTAAAACATTAGAATAACTGCACACTCTAAATTGACCATAGGTATTAGTGTGAGTGTGAACGGTGGTTTGTGGCCAGGTGATGGCCTGACCACTGACCTGTTCCAAACGACTGATGGGTTGTTTTTGTTTTTTTGTCAACTACTGTATAAATAGTCCAACTGGGTTCAAATCACAGGAAGTGGGCTACTCATTTGTCCCTGATCACAATTGCCCCCTCAGCATTCTCTCTTGCCCCGTACTGTCATCCTGTGAGGTCGCCACCACACTGACAAACATCTGCTTTTGAAACGTAATCTTCTCCTTTCACAGATTTTGTGGCGTTATTAAACGTACTGCCATCCAGCTGTGGATGTTACTGTTTTCTATAAGAGTGACGTGTTAAGTATTGTGCTTTATTTCTTTGTGTAGTCTGACAACGTGACACGATGACTAAGATTGATGTCTGCCTGTCTCTCAGGGATGTTCCCTTCCTGGAGCAGTTGAGGATCACCTACAACTCTGACATCTTTATAGGGATGCACGGGGCAGGTCTCACTCATCTCCTCTTCCTCCCTGACTGGGCTGTCATTTTTGAGCTGTGAGTGACACTTCCTATCTGTGTCTATGTGTGTGTGTGTGTGTGTGTGTGTTTATGGCAGAGAGACAAAGGGTTGGAAACGGGGGGAGAATGATGAAGAAAAAAAGTAACAGAAGAAAAGATCTGAGGGTAAAATAATGCCTAATTAAACAGGCATTTGTCACACCTGCACACCCTGATGGGTATACAGAACAGCTAATGTGTGTGAGTGTGGGTGTGTGTACACAGTGAGAGAGGTAGGGGGTAGCAAGGGGTAAAAGTGAGGCAGACTGAGCAGAGAACTAGATAAAGTGCCTGCGTCTGTCCCTCCCAGATATAATTGTCAGGATGAGAGCTGCTATCGAGATTTGGCTCGGCTTCGGGGCATTCGATACGTGACTTGGCAGAAAATGGACAAAGTGGTCCCACAGGACAAGGTAGGGGAAACTCCCGTTGCCAACAATCAGCTCCCTCAGCATGAGCTTACTCTATTCATTTCACACATTTTGCATAC
Source organism: Cynoglossus semilaevis (assembly GCF_000523025.1). Classification (NCBI taxonomy): domain Eukaryota; kingdom Metazoa; phylum Chordata; class Actinopteri; order Pleuronectiformes; family Cynoglossidae; genus Cynoglossus; species Cynoglossus semilaevis. The sequence goes on along the minus strand of NC_024317.1, from coordinate 7,165,230 downwards.
ACTCACTTGCGGCAGCATGCACACATTTAATTGAGTCCAATTACAGACGCAGCAGAACAAATGCCCTATGCTGTCATCTGTACTGTGTGTGTGTGTGTATATGTGTGTGTGTGCCTGTGGTGTGTGTAACCTGAGATGACCTCTACACTGCTGTGTTCCCCCACTGCTTTTATTGCCCCTGAAGAAGAACTATAAGCTGGTTCAGAACACAGCCCAGCAGTTTCCAGACCATGGCTTCTGCCTGTAGTTGTACTTAAAATAATACTACCACTGCAATGCAACACAAACTGCTTAGTAATGAGACACCGCTGCACTGACATCACTAACTCAGTATAAAGCATCTCTGTTTTCCTATGATGTCCATATGAGTGTGGTCACTGGTCAGTTCACGTCTTTTCCTTTTCTTGGAAATTGACATTATGTAGATAATATTGAGTACTGCAGCTTTCAGTTATTCAGGAATCATCTGTCAGCACACAAAAAATAGATCATCAAAAGATGTTAAACATTGTTGTTTTTGAAGGTACTTCATGTTGCTTTGCACTTGTGACAACATTCTGAGTACTAAAAAAGACAACCAGCACAACATACACACAACACAGCACAAACAGCCTGAGTCCAAGTTGCAGGACTAAGTAAATGTCTGTTTATTCATTGCCATAACTTAGCACTTAGCACTGAAGCTCTGTTAGAGCAAAGGTCTGTGGCGCTCTCCTTCACCTATCTCACAACACCTCTTGCAGGGTCACCATCCCACTCTGGGCGACCATCCAAAGTTTACCAACTACTCTTTTGATGTGGCTGAGTTCATGCGTCTGGTGCTGGAGGCAGCCAATTACGTCACAGCCCATCCTAAATGGCAGCGCTGGTCTCTTCATGACGAACTCTAAAGTCTTTTGTAAGGTTTTTATGAAGTTGTGGGTGAGGGGGAAAACTGCAGCTTTTCTGGCGTCATTTGCTGTAATCGCGACCCATCTGGACTCCCTCTCAGTTTACCCTAAATCGGTTTTTAAAAGTTACCTCACCAGAGAGTGGGGTTAACGTATTTAAAAATTAACCTTAAACTTCAAACATGGTAGAAGAGGACCTTGAAAGACTAAGAGAGGATGTAGCAGTAAAGCAACACTACAGATGCCAACTGCTGTCAAACACCATTGACTGACTGTTAGGAACTAAAGGATGAGACTTGTGCTGTAGGAACATATGGACAGTGTGAGACATGTCTTCTGCATATTCCCTATTACTATGATGGTGTTGACTAATCTAACCAATAGCAGCTGTTTATGATCTCACCTTGATGGCAGTCTTTAGAGTCGTCGACTATCAAACCAGAGGTCTGGAGCACTGAGTCAAAGACTACCTGTACAGCGTTCACAGTGGGGGTGTTTTTTTAAGATATAGAAAGCAGTGGTTGTATTGTATTTTTTAAAATGTAGTTATATTGTTGTCATAAACACTGTATATGATGGAGTGAAGGTAAAGTAGACACTTCTAGTGCCAGACATTTTTGTATCAGTATCTATTTCTATGTATGCAGTATTTACATTAAGAACACGTTGACACATAGTCCAGCGTGTAATATTTAAGGACTTATAACGACACAACTGTAACAACAGTGGAACCCTCTCCTCATCCTTGTCTTTGTCCCAGTGGTCAGATACAGTATTGAAAAAAGACATTCACTTCTGGTTGTTAATCAGACCAATGTCCTGTGTTTATATCTACAACCTTCTAGTCTGGATCATAGCAAACGACAAGGTATAACACCTGAACAAAGGTTGTTTTCCTGGATTACATACTGTATATAGAATGTAATATATCTCTGTCCTCATGGTTTTGTTGTCACTGCACAGCAGTAAAAAAAAAAAACAGCCTGAGTCCAAGTCACTGGACTGTTTTTGCCTCTAATACTAAACTTTTTGTTAAAAATCCAAGACAATTTCAAACCTTATCACATTATAACAGCATACGATTAAAGATAAAAAAAACATAATCACTGTTTAGGAAAAAGGAAGCTCCAGCCTCCATGTGTCCATATCAACTGGAGGAGGAAAGAAACGAAGGTCATTGCATTTCTGGTGGGCCAAACGGTGGTGGAGTGGTTAGTGATGTTGTCCAACAGCAAGAAATGTCTCATGTTAACTGGTTGTCCCACAGTCCAAATACAGATTTAGTTAATTGTACACTCCCTTGTCTTTATATGTGTCTCTGCTATGGACTGGCAGTCTGTCCAGAAGACATAACTTTGCCGTTGAAGATGAATGAATAACTGAAAATAACTGAAAACACTGATACACTGATACTGGTTTTATACACTGATATCTGCAGCAAGGTTTGAGGGCAAAAGCACTTTTTTTCTTAAAGCCAGAGGTCACAGAGTTCAAACAACAGAACTACATGTCAGAGTCCTACTTTATTATTACATGCTGGACTATTCAGTATTAAATGTCTTTTTGTCTGCCTAATGTTAAAACATCTGTTCAGGCTTTATGAATGTATGTAAAGTTTACATGACCCCCATCTCCCCCAACCCCGAGCTTTTGTCTACATAGAAGTTGCTGTTGAAAATCTGAAGATCATTTTGAAGTAACTGTCTGTTTTGTACTTGATCAAAAGTAAAAGTATCAGCATAACCAGCACAGTCAAATGTTGAGGTATCCTGTGCCAGTTGTTTCCTCCCACAGTTAACTTGTAATAGAACAAGCACAACTTCCATGCAATCTGGTGCAACGTCCCAAAGATCAGAAGATTTTCTTTTTCTATCTTTTTTTTTTTTTTTTGTGGTTTTCGGCCTGTCCGTAAGCTTGATGTTTTATTTATCGAAGAAATCGTGTTCAACTGACTCAGACTTTTCTGCTCAGGGCTTGTGCTGATCTCGGTCGCAATTACATATTCTAAAGCTGAGTAACATTTTGCAATAAATAACTCTGAAAACGCTGACACATGTCTTCTGTCTGTGTCCGCCATTTTGGGCATTAGAGGCTTAATACATTTTTATTTCATCAATCAAATTTTGATCTCTGACCTCAGAAGCGGGGGAAACCAAAGCTGCTGTCTCGCCAATTCTTGCTGATCCCAAACATCTAATTGCAGCTGGTTTTATTATTTCAGATAAGTTCAGATAAAAAGAGAGAACAGGGATCCTGGCAAAAGGGCACTGGTTCAGTTTTACTGTCACCATAATAAATCTGAATGGCCTCGAAAAGTACCAAGAGGGAGCAGTTGCTCTATCACGCCACTGGGGGGCAGTACAACACTGCGCATGAAGCTGAGTGCTCACCCTGCGCTCAGTGATGGAGCCTGATAGACCTGTTCTAACGTATTCACCAATATATCCAGCGGGTCACAGGGAGGCAGCGCTTGCTGAGATGATTTTGCTTCAATATCACAACTTTGGTGTCAGCACTGGCGCTCTTTGGCTTCGTTTTTGCTCACTGTTTTGCGGATGTTGTATCTAAACCTCCTCAGTATTGACAGAGCTGTCTGGCACGGACACTATTTATGGCCCTGCTCGGGTTACTGCCAGTGACCTCATAAAGAAATGAAGCATCTCCATGGAAGGAGGGGATCAAAAGCAGAGGAACCATGATGTCTGCTCTCATTAACCTTCGTGGCGTTTCCAAATCGATTACCATGTCCTGTTGTTTTAGCGCAGGTCTTCAAGCCCAGCAGTGGAGTGGAAGAGGACGCAAACGAGACGGACACAGTATGAAAAGTGACAGGATAATCCGGCCGGTGTTTCAGTTCTGAAGCAGAGACCAAGAAGAAAAGTTGAAAGTCTTTGTTCTTTGGTAATTACAAACCCATCCTTGTGCCCTCGTGTGTTTGGTCTTGTAGTGTTAGCCTTTGGACATTTAAACATTCAGCATTTTCCAACAGCCACGCTTTGGTGGTCTTGTTTTCCACCGGCTGGACCAGTGATGTGACGTGACCCCACTTAACACCACCACAACCTTTGACCTTTTATTATTGGTGTTGGATTAATCTTGCATTTTAACGTCACCATTGACAGTGACATAATGCAGTGATCTACTCATTGCCCAAGAGTCACGTCCTCTGTGTCAAATATGTTTTGAGGCCAAAGCAGCTCCGTAGTTTTCCTTTTTTGATTTCGTGGCTCTTCTTATCTGACAGTGCACTTCGGGACGACCAGTGTCTGCACGGTCTTAACCCCTTCAGGACGGACGATGGGATGACCTCAGGAGTCAGTGCTGCAGCAGATGCAGAGCAGACGAATGCTCATTGTATTGTAACACACTGGCAGAACTTATAAGAGCAAAGTAGAAATGTAACGGGAAGTGTGAGGTGGGGAGTAAATTACATTTCACACCGTTCACCCCCCACACTTTAAAAGTCCAGCAGAGTGTTTGCGTAACATAATGTGGGTTTTTGCTCCGACACGATGCTGGCTCCCTCCATGAGAGGGATGATAGATGAGATAAGTGCTGCGGGCTGTTGCATCCATTAGCTGCTTCACTTATAGGTATAAAAGGCCTGCGATCCCCTCTGCGACACACCGGTCCAGTGTAGTGTAGACACAACAGTACGTGTCAGTGCGGACGCAGACAGGATACATTATTTTTTCACACCTCCAACACAAACTCCCCCCCACACACCCCAGTCAAAGTCCATTTGTCTGGTTTGTCTGAAAACTGGATTAAGCACTTTGACAGTAAACAGGACGACTCGGAGCTGTCCGTGGTGCTGAATTTATATGCTGTCGAATCTGTCCATGGTGCTGAAACGTTCTTTTTTTCTTCTTCATTTTTCCCTTTCTCACTTTAGTTTAATGTGTTTATCTGACTTCTGCATCTGAGGGGTTTCGCACTTGGCAAACCCTATATCGGTGTCTAATCTTTTCTCAGTTCAAACGCAGACAGATCGATTTGTAACAGATTCAAGTTCAGATGAATCGGTTGAAAAAAAAAAACAAACAAAAAACAAAAACAACGACTCTCTCACCCGTGCACAAGAATAGAGTCGAGACAAGGTTGTTATAAATTGCCCAATACTACATTGGTATTTATTGTTTTTTTTTAATGTATACTTTTGCATAGGTTAAGTAAAAGGCAGGTGTCCATAAACTGATCCCATCAACAGCTCTCCTCGTTGGCTCGCCCGTGGTTTCTAAACTGGCCATAAACGCAACGACAAAGACATGAGAATGTATCTGATACTCCTCACCTTGGGGTCGTTAGCAGGCATCGACCCCCCTCTATGTCTTAACGACTGCAAATATACAGCGCAGAGCAATCAATCGCCATCAACGCACTGGTGTGTAGTCCGGGGATGGAATAATTGATAGGCTGTCTCCTTCTGTGTAATGAAGAGGTGGCTGTGATTAAATTCCGCTTAACATCTCGTCGGGGGGTGAGGGTTTTGGGGGTTAGGGGTAAATTGAGACGACACTGTTCACGAGCCACGCGAGCACAGCGTCGCACGTCTCCGTGTATAAAAGGAAAGTGTCAGTAGGACGAGTGAGTCACTGAGTCACTCACAAGGTTAGTGATCACGGACCGGCTCATATAGTTCCATCCAATCACCCTGATGTCGGTTAAAGTTGGACTACATCCTGTAGGCCGCCAATGAACCATTGACGATTAAATGTCGATAAAACTAACACGTTAAAACCTTAATTGTATTTTCGTTCTGGCCACAAAGAGCAGTCTTCTTATTCACTTCAATATTTATTATTGAAGCTGCCACTTTTATGAGAGCAACCATTGTCGGAAAAACCCAACAAGTAGGTGAGTAAAATATTTGATATCCATCCATCACGACACGACAAGTGTTAACGACAACATAAAAGGTGTGAATCTCCTTGGACGTGCAGCTCGTCCCCTCCAGTCCTCCAACAGTGCTGGCTGTGTACTTGTAAACTACATGACATCAGTGAAGAGGAAGGTGGAGGGTGGAGGGTGGAGGTGGGGAGTTCTTGGGAGCTGTTGAACTGGGCGGGCGCTGTTTGCACGTGTTCTGAATAAGGGAAGACGGGACTCGCACCGCATTCCTTGTGTCCAATCGATCCCCGCTCGGGAGGAGCGACGGGAGCGCAACTATCACTGCATCACCATAACCATCACTCACTCCCTCTCTCCTTCTCCTTCTCATCAGCATCTCTCCGGCGACTAACGCCTCCCAGCGTGTGACAGCCGCGCTCACCTAAACAACCCTGGTGTCTGTGCGTGTTTGCGCGTACGCGTGTGAGTGACAGATGTTTCCCATTTTTTTGGTTTCTCAAAGAGACTAAAATATATGAGTTCCAGCTTCTCTTTCAGGGTGGACTGACGCACTTTTGAAGACTTTCTCCTCAGTCTGGTGATTCTTTAAAATGGGACCCATGGAGATGAAGACAGGCTGGAGCACGTCCTCCAGCGGGCTCCAGCAGTGTTGGAGTTGAGGTGTCAGTGACCGTCCCTCTCACTCCTGCCTCCGGCTCCTGAGGCTCTTGGACCTGTGGGACCTGGGAAGCGGACTCTTTGAAAAGGGATTTCATCTCTTAATAGCTGAAAAATGAAAGCAGTGGAGTTGAAGTAGGAGGGACAGTGTCTTCAACCTGGGACCAATCTGGATCCTTTCCGACCACCAGTGATCATGCAAACGGATTTATAGATTCGGGTAAGCTTCCTTCCTTTCTTTCTTTTTTCTTTGGTTTTAATTCAATCAGACTAAGTCTAAGACTAGTATCTTTTTGTCCATGACGCACGGGTTTAGACCGACGTGGCTGAGTTAAGAGCAGCACTATTTGGGTAAAGGTCTTACTGACAACTGACTGAGTAACTGACAAGACTGGCAAACTGTGCAACTTTGACGATTGTGGATCAGCAGCAAGGATATTTTTGCAGCTACAAATGAACAGGAGAGGTTTTACAGAAAACCTTCACAGTGATTTCCCCCTGAGTTCCAAGTGGCGCGTGCCTGCCTTGCGTAAAAATGGAACCAACAATGAGCCGCCAGTATCACTGACCGTCTCTCTCTCCTACTGTGTGTGTGTGTGTGTGTGTGTGTGTGAGGGAGAGAACGGGAGAAAGAGAGGGGGTGGGGGGCTGGGGGTGTGG
>NC_024317.1:7138725-7157860 GCF_000523025.1 Cynoglossus semilaevis | reverse complement strand
GGCGGGGGGGTGGGGTGGGGGGTTACTTGGTGCATTTTAATGGAGAGCCAACCCCTACCCTGTATTAATTGTTAGTCATTCTTGTCTCCACTCCTCCTCTTCTTCACCGGTCTCCTCTTTCTCCATCTCTGCCCATCGCTCTTATGGAGTGTGCAATTTGTACAGATAGAGAGAGGGAGAGGGAGAGGGAGAGAGAGAGAGAGACTCTACACATACAGAGGGAGTAATTATTCCCTTATTGTTTTCGGCGCACGGCACTGACACTCCGCAGAAAACGGTGTCATTAGTGTGACAGCGAGGACACCAGTGGAGAGAGAGAGAGAGAGAGAGAGAGAGGGGGGGGGGGGGGGGGGGCCCGACGGACTTAATTCTCATTGACAGTCACATTAACACAGGGGCAGCACTCTTAATCCTGGGGAGATTACTCTGACCCCCCCCCCGTCCTCCCCTGTCCCCCCTCCTGTCCCCCAGCTGTCCTACAGAGACACACTCTCACACACCTGTATGGCAATCCGATCTGAGTGCGTTCTTCTCGTCCCGCAGTGAAGAGACTTATTCCCGGTCTCTGTCACCTTTTGTCCACTTCTTCCCTCTTAGCACACACACACACACACACACACACACACACACACACACATATCCGGTCCACCTCAGGTCCACCCCCCGCCCCCCATCTGTTTATCCCCCGCAGGGCTGTTTGAGATGACTGACTGAGAACCGGGGGGGGGGGGGAGGGGGGTGCCGGGCTTTGGGGCGGAGGACGAGGCGAGGGAGGTGAGAGAAATGAGCTGGGGGGACAGAGGGAAATGTTTGTGAGAGATGAGCTGAGGATTCTCTCTATCTCTCCCTCTCTCCCCATCCTCTCTCTCTCTCTCCCTCTGTGAAAAGGCAGCCTGTGTGTGTGTTGTGTGTGTGTGAAATGACTGAGGTTGCTCTTTGTCTGTAACTAGGAGAAACTTTGCATAGTGGAAGTGTGTGTATCAGCTCTTTCTGTGCAAAAGAAAGAAAATGTCACATGTATAAAAAGCATTCTTCAAAAGTTTTTTTTTTTTTGAGGTTGAAATACTCATATGAAAAGGACACCGTCCCATAATCCTTAATGGGAAGAGAGACGTATCCATAGACTGCATATAAGAAATGAGCAGAGCTAGCACTTTACAGTCTACGTCGGTGAAGTCGACCCAGCAAACAGACCAGAAAAGTTTCTGCGGGATTTACGTAAAGGCTATCCTGGTTCTATAGGCTGTGAATCTGATGCTTCGACCACACGACGTGTTCTGCGTGTTCTCCTCTGATGTAGTGTCTGTGAAGTTCACCTCCAAACATACAGCTCTCATTTCCAACACATTTTTTAGTCGGACTCAAATACCACTGTCTGTTTGACTTTCTGTCCAGATGTTTTGCAGCAGATTTTTAACTTTACAGCTGAGACCGCAGCTCTGACAGGAAAATGTTAACTGTAGGTGTACACCGTGTGAGCAGGAGGTTATTTTCACACACTCTTGTCCATAAAACCAGCAGAGCATTTCCGCCTGTTTTTCCATGAGGCTGTGACTAGGTCACATTTTGTGCTTATTTACATGTTTTTTTGTGTTAATTATAGTCAGGAATAGAACAACAAACTCAGCAGATTGTATCCAATAATACTACATTTTGTACTGTAGTTGATTTTTTCTAATATCTGGGGGCATGTTTCATTTGACCATTTTTCATTTGTCACTTTACTTTTTTAAACGATATTTTAAGCTAAATGCACGAATACTGCATTGTTAGACCGAGGGGAGGGGGTGAGGGGGGGGGGTCCTGCAGTGAACTGAGTGGACTCAGGTTTGACGGTTTATTGGTTGCATTAAAATGTAATAGGAAAAAAAAAGAGAAATGATCTTTCTAATCGTGGCACTTGTCTGATCAGAGCGCGACAGCGCAGATGCTTGAGTGCCATCTGTGCTCGTCCGTGGCGTTCCCGGTGATACGCTGGATGAATAAGCAAGAGTCAGTGGTGTAGAACTGGTGAGGTGACAGTGGTATGACAGATTAGAGATCACCTTCACACACACTCTTCTCACACACACACGTACACAGACTGGCATTAACAGATTGACTGTGATGAATGGCTACTTCCCAAGTGAGAGGAGGAGGAGTGGAGGAGAAAAGAGAAAAGAGAAAAGAGGCATTTTCAACCTGCCACGGGCAGAGAGATGGAGAAAGGCCCCTCATTTGTAAAAATGACAGTGGCCTGGACGAGTTTTCATGATCCTGTCAGCCTCCGGGCGCCTCGAGTCAGAGAGCATGAATTGGCGTCTCAAAGAAGCGGCGGATGCTAGCACCTTCGCTCGCCTCCTCTTCAAATCTGGTTGAGAGGAAATCCACTCAGGGCCTGGTGTCTCCTCTCCTCTCCTCTCCATCAGGAGATCCGTGACTCTAATGGAAGGAGCAGAGATATTAGATCAATGAGCATGTGCAGGCCGTGGATATGTTTACAGTCTCGACCACAAAACCACAGCCGGACAGAGGTCACGCTGCCGTGTAAGGAAAAGGTCAAAGTTCAGACGGTGTTGGTGGCTGAAGTGTAATGTGTGATATCCTCCTAAAAAGTCAGTCTGTGGATGAATGAACCTAACGGTATATTGACTACTACAGTTGAAATACTATCATTCTCACCTTCACTGTTGGCTTTAGAAATCCACACATGATTGGATTTTACTCGCTGAATAATTTAAATTCATTGGGCTGCTGTTCCAGGCCACAATTAACCAGCATTTGCAAAAAAAAAAAAAACCAAAAAATCTACCTAGAGCTGAAGAATTGACCGGTCTGTGCCATTTATCGCAGAAGTATCTGTATCACTTATCACCAACACTCAGATCCGCTCAGAGTTCTTTATTAGGAGCCAACATTACCAACCTGAAGATTAATCTTTTTAATTATCCTGTAACAAAGTCATGAATCTTAATGGCTAAGAAAACGAATGTATTTATTACTTCATTTAAGTACTCGGCTCCATCCTCTGCTTTATTTGGATATTTTTGATTATTATTTTATTTTTGTAATGGGGTTGTAAAGTCCAATTCTGCGACCACCATCATCATCCCCCCCGCCCCCACTCTGTCCACATTAGTCACACCAAAAATGAATGTTTTTTTTTGTATATGTAACTCACCAATCCTTTTATCCTGATTTTGTTTTAACATCTTCAAGACTAAAATCGTTTCAAACGTGTGAGGTTGTGATGTTCTTTTTATAATTGTGTAAGATTCTCGTCATCTGCTCTACAATATGGGAGTCAGTCAGTGACAGTGAGGCCAGCGTGTCCTGCATACGCTTCAACACCACTGGCTTTATGCTTTAAACTCCTGGCCTGTGGGCCAGAAGTGGCCCGCAAACAGTGCAAATCCAGCCCACAACTAAACATAAGCAATAGTTTGAGGTCATTTTTTAAAAATCTGTTCATTAAAATTCTTTAGTTGATCATTTAGGGGAAATTGTATGTTTAATGTTTAGTACAATAAACCAACAACAGATTTTCTATTATATTTATTGAACATCCAACATGTGGCTCTCTGAGGAAATAATGTAGCAGTTCATTTGACTTTGAGACACCCACTAACCCCCCCCCCCAACACCTTTGCTTAGATTCATCATAACAAACTGTATAACGTCACATTTACACGACAACTCTCGCCCATTGTTGACGTGACACAGGGATTTAAAACGACTGGTTGATATTTTTCTGTTGTGTTTTTGACAACTGACAAATATCTCCTCCTTCCTCCCTGTGTAATAAATGCAACTGAACAGGTTCAGTCCTCGATCTGCTGCCTCGTCTCATATATTTATATTTGTGTGTGTGTTTGTCTCTGTGTGTGTGTGACAGCAGGCACCTGTTCGCTCCCCAGCGACAGCTGGGAGACGTGCTGTAAACCGTAGAGTGTGAGCGACTGTTTGCAGGATAATGAAAAAGAGTCTGGTGTTCTTCGTGGCAGGAGTTCTGCTGCGAAGGATGTCACGGTGGTCTTCTTGAGGAGCGGCGAGGGTCAACCCCTGTCTGACGAAGGACTCTTTCCTGTCTCCTCCTCTTCCGTCATCTCTTTCTTTAACGTGACATCTCCACCTTCACATTTTAAACCATCTCAATCCTTTCTTTCTTGTCAACTTGATCTCCGAGCTGGTCAACGTCAGCTCCTCCTCTGATCTGATCATTTCTTATCATGTTCATCGCGATCACTGACATTGAAAATCACACTGTTTGACCACAGTGTGACTTCACAGCACAGCTGATAGTGACACACAGGTGTAAACCTTTCATTAACTGCTGTCATTCGTATCATCATCATTTACCTCATTCTTTCAACCTCCATCTGCTCCATCCTGCCTCGGTCGGACTCTTGAAATCTAAATCTCTGTGGACCATACCTTCATCTACCAACCAATGAGGGTCTACGTGTGGCTGTGACTGTTCTGGATATCCTTGGTCTCTGAGTCTATGACTACTGGACTCTGGTCCAAAACCTGGACCCTGCAGAACAGAACCACACACACAGACTGTTGATGTCTGAGCACACACTGAGACTCCGTCAGGGACTTCATCTGAAATTGTCCACTCCAAAATGGCTCAGTGTGAGGGTGTTATTATTTAAATACCGCTTTTATTTACACCCACCGCATTCTTTTGGCATTGATCAGTTGATTTTTTTTTTTTTTTTTTTTTGTATCTTTTTTCCCCAAAACCATTGAGTGTGCTCTTCAAATGCTATGATTCTTCAAATATAGAGAAGCAGAAACCCTTTAAAATCCTTTTATTCCTCTTTTACTATTTATGGAGGTCATAATTATTTGTTGTGTTAAAAAAATTATATACCAAGAATAATATATTTTCTATTTTATCTGAACCTGAAAAAGGGAATTCTATTTGACAGTGGCGTGGTTCTTCATCATCTCAACTGGATTATCATCACTCCCAGTGAAGAAAGAAGATGATAAAGATATCTAATAAGCTGTCATAAAAAAACAAAAACAAAATAGAAGCATCACATAGTCTTTAATTATGGGATGTTGATCGTGGAACTGGACTGAAATGGTGTGGAAAAGAAAGGCTTTAACAGGCAGGAGTTTATGAACAGTCAGGGAAATCTGTCAGAGCAAAGGAGTGTGTGAGTGAGTGTGTGTGTGTGTGTGTGTGTGTGTGTGTATTTTCAGGGTTGATGGCTTTGTAATAGAAACAGCGGGCGGCCGGCGGCCGAGGGTCTCTCTTGGTGTCTGACTGATGTCAGTCACCAGCGGACAATAGTCTCCCATGAGGAATCACCGCCTGCCTCTGTGTGTGTGTGTGTGTGTGTGTGTGTGTCCACTTTGTATTTACTGTAACTCGTCCAGAATGTGGAACATTTGCACATTTCCGGATTAAAATAGCATAAATGATTCCTGTGAAGTAACACCCGGTGGCCGCACAGAAGAACATTGTTGTTTGTTCTGTTGAGTCCGGAGGGAAATCACTGTTCACTGTAATGATGAGTTTTAGAAATCATCACAGTTAGTAAGTGTGAAGTTAGTTTTGCACCTATTGACCAGCAAAATATATTTAAGGCAAACAAACATAAACACACTCCCCCTCTCCCCTCCCCCCTCTCTTTGACAAGACACATTGTCATTTGTTAAAGTTATAATTTCATGTTGTTAAAATTATTAGAATATAAAATAATAGTTTAGAGGAAAATACACAGTAAAGCACATGCCGCCACCTACTGTACTAGAGTGTGTAGTCACATGGTATGACCACTGACTTTTTGCAGCCTACTCCTTACACCTTGATGCATGACTTTTTAATTTCAACCGATGCCAATTTTGACTCATTTTTATCGATTTCTAATCCGTTCACGATGCATTGTTACTTCCCTAGTGGAGACCAGTGTAAGGATTGATACCAGGGGCCTCCAACTCCTGGCCTGTGGGACACTTCTGGTCCATGATCTGCACACGTCCGGCCCGTGATTGGATGGTGTAGTCTGGTTCTTGTGGATATTATTTTGGCCCTGTGATTGTGGTGGGTGGGTGAGTGGGTGGGGGCATCGGCCCCCGGTTGATTTGAGGCTATTGATTGAAAATCTTACTCCAGTCCGACTATCTGTCCTTGGTCAGAATATTTTCAATTACATGAAAACGTAATTTGTCAGCGTAGTTGTTCTTGATTTCTGCCTCTGATTGTTCAGAGTCACTGCTGCTACGGTGTGTGTGTGTGAGTGTGTGTGTGTGTGTGTGAGCGTCAGCGTCAGCGGCCCTGCTTGTCTTGCGGGAGCAGAGTGATGTGGTGTCATGCTCCAGAGACCCACAGACAAATTAATTCACTTATTGACACAGCTGACACGTTTCAGTGACTTTGTAAAATGAACAATTGATCTGCCTTCCTTTCTTTCACTCTTTTTCTCTCTCTCCATCTTCGCCACTGTCTTTGTCTGTGTTTTGTCCCCCCTCCCTCATCCCCCCATTACCTTCTGCTGGAGTTCGTTTCATTTCACTCTCCAACTCCTGTGTGTAAACTTCCTGCTTTTCTCCTTTCTGCATTTTCTCCGTTTCCTCTTTGTGCTGAGCTCCCTCTCCCCTCTTCTCTCCCCTCTTCTCTCCCCTCTCTCCCCTTTTGGATGTCAGCTTTACAAGCATGGCACATATGGTGATTAAAATAATTATGCACAAGCTGGTCATTAGCAGCCGAGGAGACTGATGTAATCAAGATGTTGGTTTGTCAGCATGTACTGTACAGTAAGAGTTTCCTGTGTGCAGAGAAGTGGGTGAGGAATTTAGAGGTGTCCAGTGTTCCATGTAAAAAAAAAAAAAAAAAAGGTTTATTTGAAGCAATCATACAACTTTGTATTGAATTCAAATTTTAATTATTCAAAATAATTAAATAATTACATTTTTAAACAGACTTTAATTTGAACCTCCCAAGAAACTGAAGCTACGAAAAAGCTTCCTCACCCAAAATGAAAAGAAAAAATTAACATTTAAATTTAATCTATTCAGTATTAGCTTTTTTTTTGTTGTTGCATATTCTGGTTCATTTTTACCTATTAAAGATATTTTTAGCCCACACTGTTTTTAAGCTTCGTCTAGTTGATAAAGATCTAATGTTTGAACCTTTTCAAAACCTTTGTTAAAACAGCTGATTTTCTACATTAGCACAGATGAGTTCAGACGTTCAGAGATGTTCTATGGAAGTGAGTGAACTTCATCAGCGTGTCCACTGATTTAAAGGTGTCGTGTGAAAACCTCAGGAGACCCAGAATGGAGTTGAGTGTGAGTTTGTGTTTGTGCCCGTTTGTCTGCGTCTGAAGGAGCAACAACAGCCGCTGCACTGAGGTCGAAGCTCATAGAAAATCAGGACGGGCTCCACATCAAGGTTGTTTATTTTCCATTAATCATAATTTGGGCACAAAGCACAGTGAAATGCTGCTGCTCTCCAGAGAGAAGCTGTCAGAGCTTCGGTCTGCTTCTGTTTGGCTGCGGGCTGCCATTCGATACAAGGACACACACACACACACTCACCAGCACACACACACACACACTCTGGCAAACACACACTTCCTTTATTCCTTTTACAAGAAGGAACAAAGACTGGGGAGTGGGTTTGTGGAAACTATGTTTTATAACGAGGTGGAATCATTTCCTGTTCAGGTTTTTCACATTCTCTGTTTGGAAAAAGATGATTGGGTGATTTGCAGGGAAGGAAGGAATGAAGGAAGGAATGAAGGATGAGAGGAAGGAAGGAAGGAAGGATGGAAGGAAGGAAATAAGGAAGGATGAGAGAAAGGAAGGAAGGAAGGAAAGAAGGAAGGAAGAAAGGAAAGAAGGAAGGATGAGAGGAAGGAAGGAAGGATGGATGGAAGGAAGGAAGGAAATAAGGAAGGAAAGAAGGAAGGATGAGAGGAAGGAAGGAAGGATGGAAGGAAGGAAATAAGGAAGGATGAGAGAAAGGAAGGAAGGAAGGAAAGAAGGAAGGAAGAAAGGAAAGAAGGAAGGATGAGAGGAAGGAAGGAAGGAAGAAAGGAAGGAAGGAAGGAAAGAAGGAAGGATGAGAGGAAGGAAGGAAATAAGGAAAGAAGGAAGGAAGGAAGGAAAGAAGGAAGGATGAGAGGAAGGAAGGAAATAAGGAAAGAAGGAAGGAAGGAAGGAAAGAAGGAAAGAAGGAAGGAAGAGAGGAAGGAAGGAAGGAAGGATGGATGGAAGGAAGGAAGGAAATAAGGAAGGAAAGAAGGAAGGATGAGAGGAAGGAAGGAAGGAAGGAAGGATGAGAGGAAGGAAGGAAGGATGGATGGAAGGAAGGAAGGAAATAAGGAAGGAGGAGAGAAGGGAAGGAAGGCGGGAAGGAGGAAAGAAGGAAGGATGGGAGGGAGGAAGGAAGGAAAGAAAAAAGCAAGGAAGGAATGAAGGAAGCAAGGAGGGAAGGAAGGAAGGATAGAAGCAAGGAAAGATGGGAAGAAGGCGGGAAGAAAGCAAGGAAGGAAGAAAAGAAGGAAGGATGAGAGGAAGGAAGGAAGGAAGGATGGAAGGAAGGAAGGAAAGAAGGAAGGAAGGGAGGATGAGAGGAAGGAAGGAAGGAAGGGTGGAAGGAAGGAAGGAAGGAAGGAAGGATGAGAGGAAGGAAGGAAGGAAGGGTGGAAGGAAGGAAGGAAGGAAGGAAGGAGGGAAGGAAGGAAGGAAGGAAATAAGGAAGGATGCGAGAAAGGAAGGAAGGGAGGAAGGAAAGAAGGAAGGATGAGAGGAAGGAAGGAAGGATGGAAGGAAGGAAGGAAATAAGGAAGGATGAGAGGAAGGAAGGAAGGATGGAAGGAAGGAAATAAGGAAGGATGAGAGGAAGGAAGGAAGGAAGGGTGGAAGGAAGGAAGGAAGGAAGGAAGGATGGGAGGAAGGAAGGAAGGAAAGAAAAAAGCAAGGAAGGAATGAAGGAAGCAAGGAGGGAAGGAAGGAAGGATAGAAGAAAGGAAAGATGGGAAGAAGGCGGGAAGAAAGCAAGGAAGGAAGAAAAGAAGGAAGGATGAGAGGAAGGAAGGAAATAAGGAAAGAAGGAAGGAAGGAAGGAAAGAAGGAAAGAAGGAAGGAGGAGAGGAAGGAAGGAAGGAAGGAAAGAAGGAAGGATGAGAGGAAGGAAGGAAGGATGGAAGGAAGGAAATAAGGAAGGATGAGAGGAAGGAAGGAAGGAAGGGTGGAAGGAAGGAAGGAAGGAAGGAAGGAAGAAAGGAAGGAAGGAAGGAAAGAAGGAAGGAAGAAAGGAAAGAAGGAAGGATGAGAGGAAGGAAGGAAATAAGGAAAGAAGGAAGGAAGGAAGGAAAGAAGGAAGGAAGGAAGGAAGGAAGGAAATAAGGAAGGATGAGAGAAGGGAAGGAAGGCGGGAAGGAGGAAAGAAGGAAGGATGGGAGGAAGGAAGGAAGGAAAGAAAAAAGCAAGGAAGGAATGAAGGAAGCAAGGAGGGAAGGAAGGAAGGATAGAAGCAAGGAAAGATGGGAAGAAGGCGGGAAGAAAGCAAGGAAGGAAGAAAAGAAGGAAGGATGGAAGGAAAGTAGAAGGAAGGAAGAGAAAAAGGAAGGAAAAAACTGAATAGAAGGAAACTATTAAATAATGAAAGTAGGAAAGTCATTGTAGAATAAATGATGAGATAACAGTAAGAATGGTAAATGAGTGAAAAGAAACCCAGATGTATTTGTAGTATTCACTACTGTTAGAATAGTCAGTATGACCAACAGTCCACTGCTCTCAATCACAGCCTTTCATTTTCTCAGACTAAAACCAGGCTGTCCTCAGTAAATATGATACATTAATACAATAGAGAAGACATTGATCATTGAGACACACAGTTCAGCAGAGAGGGGGCAAAAACTGCCACAGTGAGTGTGTCTGTGTCTGTGTCTGTGTCTGTGTCTGTGTGTGTGTTGGGGGGTACATTTAAAAGTGTCTCCTTTTCTCTCCACCTTTCCATCCATCTTGCAGACCACAGGGACACTGACTTTTAATAGCCTGTTATTGCTTTATTAGAGGGCGCTGCATTTTACAGCTGCGGCTCTGTTAGCGAGAGCTGCTCTGACCGCGGGCTCCTGTTCACACTCTCTGGCTTCAAGACAACAACCTAGAGAAGAAAATGACAGCTGAGACTCAGGCAGTACCGCACGTGGCCACAGGGGCGTTGTGTTCAGGGGCGTGTGTTTGTAACTGTTACTGACCCCCTCTGTCTGTGCTCCCAGGTTAAAGACCTGCACGGTCTGTCACCTTAGACAGCAGACCCTTAGACAGCAGAGTTAATCAGCAGAAATAAATAAATGAAATCCTAGCATGTAGCCGTTCAAAAATAGTCTATCATAATTTTAAAAATGTTGATATGTTGATAAATTCTGCACTCAACAGTGTGTCTTGGGAATGTTGAATGTCTCAAGTGTGTGTCACTCCTGGTTTTCAGTCATTCAAAGTTCCTCTGAAAAAGAAAAACAGATTGACTTGTTATTTTACACAGTTTCTCCTCTGCCTTTAACCCACTCACAAACTTAAATATTCATTAGCCAACACAGAGTGTGACGTTTTTACAGCGTTATGAATTTGCAGTCATCGTTCCCAGGCCACATTTCCCTAGAAGTTAGTCATTGTTGACCCCTGGTTGGGTGTTCCCTCCTGCCACAGTGAATCACTCTCATTTCTAATCCTGTGAAAATCTCAGCGTCGTCATCTCTGCTGCTTCCTGTTTAGCCTGTTAGCTGTTCGACAGAGACTGGACTTAGTCTGACTTAGTGAAGCCGAGTGTTTGTGTTAACAAGGATAGCTGTCAGATGTATGGATGTATGGATGGATGGATGGATGGATGTATGGATAGATGGATGGATGGATGGATGGATGGATAGATGGATGGATGGATGTATGTATGTATGGATGGATGTATGGATGGATGGATGGATGGATGGATGGATGATAGATGGATGGATGGATGGATGGATAGATAGATAGAATGAGAGACAGACAGACTAACAGACACGCACACGTTCCACACATACACACACGTGGACACATGCATTTAATGGTCACCGGATCCTTGGGCGATTGCTTGTGCAACAAGGTGGGATTTGGCCTTAAGTGCAGTCCGATCAATCGATCTGTAATGGTACCTGAGAGCCAAGGCCATTTCACTGAAGTCTGCAGTCAATACTGAGGCAGGATAATGGCCCTGGATTCAGACTTCAACTCTGCTCCGTCCTTTTTTCCTCCTTATGGACATTTTTACCAAACACTGGATCCTTCACTTAATTGCTTGTTGGTTTATTAGAGTTAACAATACAGTTGGGGAGGTGGAGTTTGTGTATCTGTGTGTGTGTGGGCGAGCGCTGACAGCAGTAAACAGAGGCCAATGTTATTTTATCTCCCTCAGATGGCCTCTGAACCTTCACTGTGTTACACAGCAGCATCCAATCATCAGAAGCCGGAGACCCGTCAGTCTTCTCCGGGCCACGCCCGGATCTGGTTCACATCACACTAAACATATACAGTTAGTTTAGTATTAAAATACAATGAGAAGTTTTGACCATAATGAATGGTCGCAAACCATGGACTTCTTTTTATTGATCGGCCTGTTGGTGCTGAACTCCTTAAACAGCCCCGGTCTGTCACTTTTTAAACAATGTTTTCCCAGCTAGACCTAACTAATAATCTAGGTCTATCGCCACCTACTGTCAGTAACATGGAAAAATGTGTTCTGGTGTAAAGACCAGAGGCAGAAACTACTACTGAATGTGCGTGACCTTTGAAAACCTATACTGCAGTAAATTACTGCATTGTTTCCCAAAGACTGGGTCACGACCCTCAGGTGGGTCGCAAAAGATTTTTTTGGGGGATGTCTTGCATCATTGTTTCCCAGGAGTTTATGAATAATGTCTATTGACTTGGGTCGCAATGGTTTGTGACTTTTAAAATGTGGGTCCCCGGAAAAAAAGTTTGGGAAACACTGTATTATTGTATATATTATAATGTGACAAATACACAGTCGAAACCAAAGCTGAGAAAATCATTACACAACACATTCAAATTATCTGTAAGACTCTCATGTCTAACCAAGGCCTGATGTCATAAAATGTGACGTCTTAAAAAATGCTGGAGATAATTAGACAACCTCCATCCTCTTTTGGTAATACTACTACAGTAAACATGGTGTCAAGTGAAGTACTTCTGTCCTACATTAACCTCCATTAAGCCTCTCTCAAGCGTGAATAAAAATCAAATCAAAACAGAAGGAAAAGAGAGAAAAACAGTGATACCCAGGAGCAACAGTCAGAGACGCAACAATAAACAACAAGCAGAAAATGAGTGGACTGATCACGAGAGGCTAGGAAAATGGACACGCCGCTGCCTCCATTTAAGTTTGTGCAGAAAGTACATCTGTGGGCAGTGGTCTGGACTGGCTGTGTCTGCCCGGTGACCCAGAGGAGATGGCATGGAGCAGTAATGGTGTGTGAGTCGGAGGTAGACAAATATATGGATACGAGCAGCGGAATATTACACACCCACGGAGACACACTAACCGAATGTTAATACTGCGCATATCGGCAGAAATTTGAAACGCTTCACATAAGATTCCACTGGGCTTTGTGCTTTCACTCGTTTCATTTTCAATATCTTTCCGCCTTGGGGAGATGCACTTTGTTTTACACTGATATGCTTTTTCTCTGCTGCGTCTGTGTCTGTGAGCTGGAAAAATATCAGCACGCTGAGATTTAGTGGTGGGAAGCTTGTGAGGTCCGAGATCTCACACACGCACAGCTCACGTTTCATACAACTCCAAGGCAGGAATTCAGTTTGTTCTGTATCTGAGATTAAAACCTCTGGATTCAGGGACGCATCACTTACTCCTGATGACGTCAATCACGTGCCCTGATATGAGATCGTTGGACTCACTCTCTGGCCACTGTGTCCCTACAGAACCTTCTGTCTCTTTACATTATCCAGCTGTCAGTAAACTTTTCTTTTTTAGCTGCTCCCTCCACCACAGAGGATCATCTCCCTCCACCTCATCCTGTCCCACCGCTCCTCTACAGTTACACCCACTGTGCTCTGTTACCAGGTCCATGAATCTTCTCCCGCGTCTTCTTTCATTTACAGCAGTTCAGCGGTTTAACAAAAAGTTGTTTTTTTTATTTTAACGACAAAAATGAACATAGCTTAGTATTTTGAGGAAAATGAGTGCATTTCTGGTCATTTTTGAGAAAGTTTTATTTTTGAAGACTTTTTCAGGAAATGATTATATGGGATTTTACTGTGTTTAAATGTTGGCGTGCCAAAAAGTCTATTTTTTCTTAATTTTAACAACAAAAATGGACATAGCTAAGTATTTTAAGTCAAGCTTACATAGATGCTTTTCTCCACTGTCTACGACCATTCAGGAGGTAGTACAGTGGAAACTCTGAACTGACCACAGCCTTCTCTGAATGTCTTTATCAACCTATCAGCCAAACCATCTAAAACTGAACTCTAACAAGCAAAAAACAATGGAGACGTTATTTTACTTTTCAAATATTTAACTAAATTCAAAGAGACCGGGGTCAAAATTAAAAAAACAATAATTTTCCGATTCTTTTCCAGTGACGTGTTTGAGTGTGTCATGACTTCAATAAGAACTGAGGTCTATTTTCTTTGTCAGTCAGTTGAGGGATTCGACCATCATCAAATTTCACTCTCTCTTCACCTTTAACTTAAATGTTTGAACAAACTTTAACGTAACTCCGGCTCCGTGTTTTTGAAATGCACTGATTTAAAATTCACCATTAACCCTTAATATTAAAGCAGCACGCTGTACGTCAGCTGCCAGTAATGGAAGTAGACGAGTGGTTTTGCCTTGAACGGAGCTCCGAGGATGAGCTCTGTGCTCATTAGGAGTCAAGAGTTGATGGTGACGTGCCTGTGAATACACTCAGTGAGTTGCTGGGAAGGATTTTGTTTTTGCGCCATCATTTCAGTTTATTTTAATTTGTCATTTCTTAAAACTTTCATGCTGCTTCGTTAGTCACCGAGATGTGTCCCCCCAATATTCAGTATTTGTGCCTTAAATGAGTGACAAGAACAAGTCTATTGATGAACCAAGTGTAGAACTTTACATCGAGAAAAACAAGTCAAAAAGTTCTGAGGCAGATCTCATCCTCTGTTGGATTTTTATGACTGAAACATGTTTTGACTATTCTGTAAACACACACTTTGTCAGTGTGAGCGTACATTCACAAAGGGGTGTTTTTACTGCTAACGTACGTCACACACACGTCCAGAACGTTGCAGTAAAATCGTCCACTGGTCTCCGCACACCGACCGTTAACAACGTGCTAAGATGAATTTGCATGCACTCGTGCTGGAGTAGCACAGGCAGATGATGCTGTTTGGATGCAGGGCACAAAGATAGATCTGTGGGCGGCCTGGGCCGATCCAGTTGCATGTCAATGAGTTCCGGCGTGTCCAGCGTGATTACCGCTAGAAATGACACACACTAGACCTTCAACCCTGAGACCTGAACAGTGAGGGATAGAAGGGAGGAAGTATTTTATAAAGAGGTGAGACTTGATGTGTCTGTACATTGATGCTTGTTGATGCTTCTAATGCAGAGTGTGTTAAAGTGACCTCTACACAGAGGAACAACACAGAACAACACCTTAAAAACTTTGCATCGCTGAACATAGGAGTGGAAAAACAAAATAAAAACAGTCCAAATCGCCATCAGCTTTTTTTAAATTGACAGAATCTTGACCTTATAGCAACTTTTTGTGGAGTGTTGAAATTTACAAATGAGCTCATGTTTTGGCGAATTTAATGGAAAACAAAAAAATTAACATGGGCAGAAATTAAAAATTCTTAACCCTTGGCCTGATGACTTTAGTGCATTACTAATGCATGCGTATTGTTTTTCTTTCTGTTTTTTAAAGTCTGCCATCTCTTGTGGAAACAGTTCATAATTCTGCTCTCATTTTCTCTACATTTTAAGGCCACAGTCTGAACATAGGTGGGAGATCTCAGCAAAGGTCACAACATGGCTGCAAAAATATGAGACGTTTCGTCCCTGAGGTCATCGACGATGAGCCACATGTGGGGACCACACACACATGCACACACACACACACACACACACATACTGTTGTGCCCTGTTAATGAGTGTATCAGAGAACAAAGCAGATAAAAATGCGCACCGTAGCCCAGCCTTTAAAAAGAGAATAAGAAATAAGCTGCTGCTGCTCTCCTGTGTGGAATACCCAATCACTGCACCCACACATACTGGCACATACGCACACACACATTTTATATACTGTACTTAATGAAAAACAAACGCATCCATACTGAACGGAGACAAATACACTAGGAGGAAACAAACAAACTAATCATATACTCTGTTTTTGTGAAACAGTTCCCACATTTGCATTCCACTTCCTCCGCACAAAGCTCATACCGTCCCTTATTAATGCAGCATTAATGCTAACACACCGTATTATCCATTGTAATCGTTTCCTGTCCTCTCATTATTTCTCCGTCTCTTTTGTCTTCCTTGTACTCCCGTCCCTGTCTCTCAGACTGACCTGTTTCACTCCGCGGCGTTGTTGTGAGAGTTAACTCATCTTTGTTGTCACAAACATCCACCAATTATTCTCTCAGACTTCACTCTTCTCCACCTCTCTGGAGTTCTTTTTTAAAAAAAGAACCTACTCTCAGTTCAGAACGTTTCAGTTCTGCTCTGTCTGTAGGTTAGTTCACCACTAGGGGGCAGTGACACCACACTGTTATCCTAGAAGAAGTTGACACTTTTTTTTTGTACCCCCCTGAGCTGCGTTCCGATGAGTCGTGATGAATAATTCGCGTCGGACGAGTGAGAGAACATTTTGTTGTTAATGTGAGTGTGTTGTCTCTCATTGAAGCTGCAGAGTTGGTTCCTCTGTAAAGAGAGCAGTGTTGACAGGTTCTGAAGGCTGGGGGGGTGGGGGGTGGGGGGTTATTTACCCTGCGCATGTCTGCCCGTGTGTGCGTGCGCGCACGCGCATCACAAGCTGTCACTCCGCTGTAATTAACAGCAAATCTCTTCTGTCGCTCGCTGACACTGTTTGAATTCACCCAGGATAACAGAGAACAAATAAACAGAAGGACTGAGTGTGGGGCTGTGTGTGTGTGTGTGTGTGTGAGTGTGTGTCTGTGTGTGTGTTTGATCATTTGATTTCCTGTCAGTCAACGCTCCAGCCTGTGTTTTCTGTAGCTTCTTTCTAATGTACATCAACAAACCACTGAATCAATTCTTCTCTGTCCATCTGTGTCCAGGAAAACCAGGTGTGTGAGAGTGTGTGTGGTTATGAGGGAGTTTGGTGGAGAGGTGTGTGTGTGTGTGAGTGTGTGTGAGTGTGTGTGTGTGTACGATGACTGGAGTGGGGATCACATTCAGCCTTGGGGTAGGTGAACCTTCTGTAAACAATGGATCTGACTGAATCTGGGCCTTCACATCTAAACCCCTTCTATATGCCTGCCTGTGTGTGTGTGTGTGTGTGTGTGTGTGTGTGTAGACCTTATGAGGCCATCGGAGGCCATCGAGGAGCCCGTGGGCAGGCTGACCTCTCTGACTGAATGTCTTTGTACTTCCCTCTCTAGGGGCTTCTTCTGTTTGAGGAGAGGAAGAAGAAAAGAAGAAACACGAACACGAGGAGGACGAGGAGGAGGTGGAGGAGGAGGAGGAAGGGCCAAGAGAGAGCTGAGGTGGAAGTGAATGCAGCCATGGCCTCTACGCCCTGTCCTTAGAGCGGCGAGTCTGTGGAAGAGAAATCAAACACCACAGGGACGACAGCAGGTGAGATGACGTCCGCGAAGATTCACATTAAGACACCGCCTCATCCCCTCACCCTCCTCACCCTCCTCACCCTCCTCACCCTCCTCACCCCCTCACCCCCTCACCACATAATAATAATAACAATAATAATGATAATAATAATAATAATTTAAAATGCTCTGAGCAAATAATGTCGGTCTAATTGTGTACAGTGGGACATGGAAAATTGAGCAGAACTCCTGTTGACATTTTTTAAACTACTTCTTTCAATGAACTGATATTAAATCCCTGAAAAATAAACAGAGATATGCAGTCATTAATTTCTACACAAATAATAATAATAATAATAATAATAATAATAATAATAATAATAATAAATATACATGTAATGAATATAAGAAAATGGTAATTTAATAACCAAATGTTTCTTTAACCCCCTTTTGTAATATAAATATAGGTTTGAATTATTTCTATAAACACAGAATGTGTCTCGGTGCCAGAGGGAGTTTTCTTTTTCCAACTGTTTTCATTTCTTCTTTTTTTCCCTCCGACCGTTCCTTGCTCACCTTACACTTTGTTTCTCCTTCTTCAAAAACAATATTTTCTGTCTTCATCGCTGTTGTTTTACTTTGGAGTTAAGGGTGAGGGCTACCGGTGGTCCTAATCTTTTTTTTTTCTTGCCCCCCTCACCCCGCCACCTCTTCCTTTGCTCCCTTTTACTCACAGGATGAAACTGTGGAGGAGGTCAGCGTGGCCTCTGCAGGTGGCCTTCCTCGTTGCCTTGGCGATGCTCTGCGTTGACCTGGTGTCTGCCGGCAGCCGTAACCATCGGGGATCAACAGGTACACGGGGTCTCACTCCGAACCCTGCCCTCAGGTTAATTACACTGTCACGGTGGAGGAACAAGACACGTCTCAGTGGCTGTCACAGACAAACCTGGGTTAGAGCTGTGAGTGGAGGCAGCGGCATTCTGTCATTTGACGGAACATAATGATAATAAAAATAAATTATATAATTTGGAAAAATTTGGAGGGCCAGATGAAAAAGCTGAATGGGCCGCATCCGGCCCCTGGGCCTTAGTTTGGCCATGTCTGGTCTAGAACATAATAAAATCATATTTGTATGGATAGTTTTACTTTCACTATGTCTACATCACTATAAGGAGTTCATTTATCCACCAATCAAACTGTGTCTAATACATCGTCAGGTAACAACATGTGGAAACACCTTCAGCCACAAATCTTCTTGTAAAAACTACAAACATGAGTGTCTTCATATTGTGATGAAAGAAAAGACAATTTGACTCATTGGTAGAAAACTCCATCTTTTCTGTTTAACGTAGTGAATGCCTTCTGCATGTGCTGCTCACAATTATATTGTAAATGATGGCTCATTTTAGCTTAACTCATGCCTTTAAGCAACACTCTTATTTTGACTTTATTTCTACAGGTCTCACAGACAAACAGAAAGACAATACAGTCATTATTACAGTCAGGCGTTGATAATCCAGGAGGGCAGGACCAAGCTCTCCGATCACCTCCTCCCTGGGCCGAATTATGACCACATTTTAATTTAAGTCTCTCAGTTTCTTTGCTCTTGTCGCCGGCGTTTTACAAGGTGACCTTTATGTGCTGCAGAAATGCTACCAGCAGCCGGCCTGCTCCAGTGAGTGATGGTGTTAGTTTTCTGTTTGACGGAGAGGAGGCAGCCTGCTTACGGCAGGGACACTGCTAATTGCGGGGACTGTGTATTGTGAAGGTCAGCGTGGCCACTGTTCGTCTCTCCTCCTCTTCTTCCTCCTTCAGAGGAAGAAAACTCTCCTCTGAGCCGCGTGGCGTAGAGTTCAAGACGTGAATGTCAACACGCCCGACAAGAAGCAGATGAAAATCTGAAAATATAATTGTCTGAAACGAAAAACAGCCGAAGATGATGATGATGATGATGATGATGATGAAGACACACTTGTTTAGTGTTGATAATGAACTTTTTTGGTCCCTGCTCACAGTCAGTATGGTCGGTGTGTAATTGGAGAAGTTTTTCGTCTGGTGATGTACCATCTGCTTCCACATGGTGGCTCTAGAGGTCAAAAAATGCTGCTCTGGAACGACTTCATATATTTATTTTTAGGTCTGCCGTTTTTTACAGACGAGCTCATCAAAAACAAATATTCGGTGAAAACAGGCGGAATGGATGTCAACGAAGCAATCAGACAGGACACGAGTGTAGATCTGTGAACACAGAATGACAAACCTGCTGCCTTTCATGAGTCTGATGAAAATAGAAAAGATAGAAAATAGAGAGATAGATAGATAGATAGATAGAGAAATAGATAGATAG
>NC_024317.1:7115836-7138673 GCF_000523025.1 Cynoglossus semilaevis | reverse complement strand
GAGATAGATATAGATAGATAGATAGATAGATAGATAGATAGATAGAGAAATAGATAGATAGTACACATCGAATCAGCTGATTTGAAACAACCAACATTCCCCCAATTTCGTCGTAGCTCGTAAAAACCACAGAATGTCTCTGAGTCGTTCGGCTGGGAAACTCAATCCCTCCGTGTTTGAAAATTAAATCCCACTGAATTTCTCATAAACTTACACTGCTTAAAATGACATTATGTGGAAGGCGATAGTCCTACAGGTGGAACTGATTCCTGGGACCGAAATAGCTACTCCCTACAATCTGATTAGAGGCCAAACAATGTTACGTGGCTTCATGAACTGAGAGTAACAAAGGGAACGTGTTTGTACAACCTCAGTTCTCCTCAGACTCCCGTGAAAAATCCACACAATAGATGCATAAAATTGAAGTTTTTCTTTGTCCTTCTATGCTACGAATCCAAGCGTGTCGTACCCTGGGCCTGTACGGAGGAGCATGTAAATATGCAAACATCTCCAGCTGTTTGTTAGATACCTGTGTAAGATAAGTTTGGTTAATCAGTAAAGTGTGTCATGTTAACATGCAGTAATAGGAGAGGTCAAAAAGAGGTCAATTTAAGAGATAATAATCAAACAATTGTCCGTCAATTAGCATCATTATTGACAACATTATTACGATGGTCGTTTTGGCTCGTTGCGGTTCTATAGTGTAGCGGTTAGCATGCCTCCTTTTGAAGAAGAGAGCAGAGAGTCAGAGGGTTCAATTCCCAGAGGAACAACCTGGTTGATTGTTAATTCTTCTCTTGTAAGTCACTTTGGATAAAAGCATCTGCTAAATGTAACGCTTTGGTTTCGACTGCTGCTGCTTCGGAGCGAGAAAATGTGTGAAAAGAGTTTGTAATGTCACACTCCTGCTCCAACCTCTCCACTTAAATCATTCAGGGTGGATCTTATTCGGAGTCGAGTGTCTGTGCATCCTCTGACAAATCTGTCAAACATGGTCTTTACACAGAGGCTGCAGAAAGAAGCCGTCCTTCTTCCTCAGTCTCACACGTTCTCCTGTGAACTCAGCCCATTATTCTTTTCTAAATGCACTTTTTATTCCGCCGTGCTCTGCGTTAGCTCCCACCTGCTTGTCCTTCATTTAGTACCTCATCGTTTCCTCTTTTATTCACCTCATCTATCAATGTCATTACAGTTATTGGACTTTCGCGGAAACTTGGAACACTTGGCTTAAATCAAGGGAAAAGCTGAGGCCGTGGACGGCGCTCTCCACAAAACCATGAATTAATTCTACAACACAGAGGTGTTCGAGTTTTAACCCGTCATTATCTGGTACACACAATATTTATTCATCATAATTTAGAACATCAGGGTCAAGTCACATTTACTGTATGTGTCTATATCTTTCTTGAATTCCTCCAGCAATGTCAGTGTTGTGTTCAACTAAACAAGATTTAATTATATTTAAATAATTTGTACTTAAAAAATATTATTTGTTATAATTACAGAATAAGTCCCATTCAAAATTGGTCTCTGTACAGCATTGTTTCCCAAAGACTGGGTCTCGACCCTCAGGTGGGTCGCAAGAGATTTATTTTTGGGTATATATATATATATATATATATATATATACGAGATCCAACCCGCAGCCTGATCTTTTGCGTACTTCACACTTAGAATCACATACAGACAGAACATGTTCCTAAACCTGATGCTAGCATTACTACATACAATTAATTATACACGATTGAACAGATTGAAGGGAAAGAACTGGTGTGACCTTGTCCGTTGTATTTTGTCTACCTTCAATATTTTGTGTGAGTTGCCAAATGCCCAAGAATATTTTTGTTCTTCTGCAAGTCACTGCTCATGTAGAAGCTCAGTAAAAACTCAGGGAGCTGGGTGAAGAGTTTTACTTTATTTTCCTTTTCTTCAGAAAGTTAATTGGACTTTGTTTGACAGCCGTCTCTCCTTGTTCCACCAGTGTGATCCTTCTATTCCTGCTCTAATGAATTTTTACACCGTGTTCCCTGCAAACATGTTCCACCTGCACCGCTTTCGCCCGCTGCTGTAAATACCCTGCACTCGCAGCTGCAGACGTGTTCCTCAAATATTGACAAGAGACTGACACCACGAGACATTTGGATAAATTGCACGGCGCTCTTGTTCGCAGCCATATCTCTGATTATATCAATCCTCAATTTCAAGGTTCAAGGTCTGTTGGCTGCCCACCATGTGCCAACCTGCGCCTCCTGGCTTCTGCAGGGAGAGCAGCCATGCTCGAGATGTCGCCTCATCTCAATGTATGCGGCGCTCTATTAGGCAGAATGGCCGCAGCAGAGTGGTTTAAAGACGACAGTGAGACATTAGACACACTGTCATTATGTGTTAAAGTCTGTGAGGGCGACTGCTCCGGAGGGGCCGCGTGGTGTTCAGTGTCCTGAAGTCAGGGGGTATTTTCAGGGAACTGTTGTATTATTTAGTTCTTAAGGTCGGGTTGTTCCATAGTTTGTGTAGATGCTTTTCCACCAGGAACAATGATGTGTTTACACCATAGAAAATCATTAGATTCTTACATGGACAGATCCTCGTGAGGTTCAGTGATGGTGCAGTTGCATGAAACTTTAATGATATTTTCTTTCTCTATAAAAACACAGGTGCATGTTAATTGAAAAAGAATAATACAAAAAATCAGGCTCAGAATAATATGATGGACTGGTTTTCACTTAATGCATATTCTTCAAAAGGCTCATACAACAGCTGATCAGAACTTATTAATTTTGTTATTTATTTAATTATTTATTCATTAACCACCAGGATCTCAATGCTGATAATAGACAGTTTTTAAAAATGTCTGAAAAAAACATATTGTTTACATGTAGCTCTTACATCGTAAGAGTTACAATGAACTGGCACCAGTCGGATGTGATGTTACATCAGAATCTAAATCTCTCTTTGTGATGGTCAAATACGTTTAAATACTTGGAATGTGATAAAAATGTATTGAAAAAATACACAATTTCAAGAAAATTGTACTTTACTAATACACTAAACATTTTTGTTCTTAGCTCTTCAGGACCGACTGTGATACGTTGCCTCAGAATTCTCAGTTTTCCTAACTTTCTCACTGTGCTTCATACAGCCACGGGCTGCATCAGTGGAGTCTTCATCACACACACACACCCATACACACACACACACTTACAATACAAACAGCTTGAGCGTAGTTTTGATGTCAGCAATTTGAATGGAGACCTGTGAACCTGTGACCTCATTATGCCAAACTGAGACGGGCGACTCGCCCTTCGTCTGGTGCCTTTGACTCGGACTCTCCTCTACCTCTCTCTCTCTCTCTGTGCTTCACACAGCCGCGGGCTGCATCAGTGGAGTCTTCATCACACACACACACCCATACACACACACACACACTTACAATACAAACAGCTTGAGCTTAGTTTTGATGTCAGCAATGTGAATGGAGACCTGTGAACCTGTGACCTCATTATGCCAAACCGAGACGGGCGACTCGTCCTTCGTCTGGTGCCTTTGACTCCTACTCTCCTCTCCCTCTCTCTCTCTCTCTCTCTCTCTCCCTCTCTCTCTCTCTAACAAGATGCCTGCTAACGTTAATAAGTCAGGGCCTGTATCTGGCGGGTTAGCATTGTCTC
This sequence comes from Cynoglossus semilaevis, assembly GCF_000523025.1. Taxonomy (NCBI): domain Eukaryota; kingdom Metazoa; phylum Chordata; class Actinopteri; order Pleuronectiformes; family Cynoglossidae; genus Cynoglossus; species Cynoglossus semilaevis. The sequence continues at coordinate 7,135,008 of NC_024317.1, read as the reverse complement.
TTGTTTATGTTCAGACTCAGACACTAGCCTTCTCTCTCTCTCTAGGTTTTTTTTATTTTTTTATTTTTCAGATTAGGGATTTGATCTTTCAGGTCAACTACAGTAGTCAACCTAAGTGTGAGCAGGTCCAGGTGTACCTTGCCTTTCACCCTGTATCAGCAGGGACTGGTTTCAAACCCCCAACCTTATGACCCTGAACTAGACGGAGACTGAAAGACTGAAGATGAACGACAGGAATAATAATGAGAAAATGAGTCTGAAAAAAAAAACGTTTTTAAACTTTTCTTTATCTCGTCTGGTTTGTTCCTGTATTTTTTCTCCCACGGTGCTTTAAAAATTGCTTCACATATATATATATATTTTTTGTCCCATTAAGATCTGTAGTAGATTTGTGTCTGTAAATATGGGCTATATGTGTGTGTGTGTGTGTGTGTGTGTGTGTGTGCGTGTGTGTGTGGCCTCTGGAGAGCCAGAGACCGAGGAGTGAGGGAAATGAAAGTGGAGGGATGATAGCAGAGGGGCGCCCTCAGAGAGCCACAGATCATTGATGGGACTCTCTGGAGTGGAGAACAAACAAACTTTAAATCAGAAAGGATGAGCGGGGTCGTAGCCTGCAGAAATGGAACGTTTCGGCGCTCGGTGTATGTGTGCTCGCACCGTGCTGCCTGCCCGGCCTGTAAGGCTCATTTGGCTGAGCATGAAAAGTTTTTGTATTTTGTCACGTACATGAATGGAACGTGGTCGTTCACTGTACACTGAAACCAGTGTAATTTGAAGCCGGTAAAGAGGTTTATTGAAGAGTGCAGTGTCACCAGCAGGGGCTGCTGTGGAATTGTGAGTTCAAAGATGAGCTCTCTGGACTCTCTGTAGTAGGTGTTGATTAACAGTCTCTGATTTATGTTATGAGATACAAAAGTATGATGGAGTTGAAGGTAAATATTACTGTAATTTTCTGTATTAATGACATTAGAAAAGAGGTGTATACCATGCATACCATTCATGCCATTTTAAAACATCATGTTTAAAAAGAGAAAAAAAGCAGATCTTATAAAGATGGCTGATATTTATGTTTCTATAATAATACTAATAAATTATAAATAATCACAAAAGTCAAACTAGTTTACACTCATTTTACACTGTTTTTAAAATAGTAATCTAATCTAACCAAATGGTAAAATGTAATACAAAAACTTCCTATGAAAACACATTTCAAAGCTGTCGACCATTTCACATTTCATTATATGTATTAATGATGTGTAAATAATGACAAAAAAAAAAACACTGAGAGAAAAGAGTGAACTGTGTCTTTAACTTCCTCTTCCTGCTCCACATTTACTACAAATCACAGGAGTCATATTTTACATTACTGCCTGTGTTTTTGTCTCCCTTCCAGTCTCATATCAGGTGAAGCAGGGGACGTGTGAAGTGGTGGCCGTCCATCGCTGCTGTAATAAGAACAAGATTGAGGAGCGCTCTCAAACTGTCAAGTGTTCCTGTTTCCCGGGGCAGGTCGCTGGAACCACTAGAGCCAGACCTTCATGTGTGGAAGGTAAATGTACAACAAGTCTGAGGTCTGCACTGATGAATGGTACATTATACAAACACAAATCTATATATATATATATACATATATATATATATATATTATCCAAACCTTTTATTTCTTGGTTTACCCATTAAGTCAAAGAGAAATATTGTAAATAGTCCTACTGCGTTGGAGGGTCTTTTCATTCTTCTCTGTCTTTTCTGTCTTTTCTGGCCTGTTGTATTTGGAACATGGCTAGAATTTAAAATCAGGCTTTATTTTTGTGCACAGTGTTGACGTACACATTATGGTTCAGATTCCAGATTGGAATCTAAAAATGTACTTCCTTATTTGACTTGGGTAAATGATCCATTCCTTGTTGTTGTTGTTGGTGATAAAACAGCCAATAATAAAAAAGTCAGGTATTTTCATGTCTTTCTATTAATAATGACACACAGTAAAGACAGGCAGCAGGCATCAGAGGAGGAGGAAATTGACAGATTACTACAACAAAGAGAGAACTATCAGTCAACTCTTCTGACTCGTCAATATGAGAATCAGTCAACTCTTCTGACTCGTCAATACAGTCGTATCCATGAAACAAATAATGTCTAAAATCAGGTGCCCCTTCATCAGGGGAATCAAAATAATAATAAAAGGTGTCAGGTTAAAGAATCAAGAATATATGTTAAGAATCTGACAGCTAAGGTGAACTGCACTGTGTGACAAACAAACTGTGTCAGAACCCACAATCAAAACACAGTCGTGGAACATATTACCGTTCCCTGTTTCTCTGTAATTGTCCCATTAAACTGATATTTACTGCAGCTGCTGTGGTCTGGAGACAGAGAGGAAATGTAGACTGTCATTTAAAAGGAAAGAAGATTTAACTTCATATCCTGATGGTGATGTTGGCTGTGTTTTCATCTAATAACGTTTGGACACACTCAGGCGTCAGCAGGCTTGTTAGAATACATTGAATTTATTTATTTTTTCACAGAGTTTGTGTGAATGACTTTGAATACTTTTTGAGTTTGTATTACTGCGATCTACGTATATCTGCTGGGATATATAAAAAATAAGGGTCAGGTGACATATATATATATATAGTACAGTTCCATAGCACATTTTTATTAATTGTTTTTGTGCTGCAGTTACTGTCATACACTTTCTCCTTTGCGTTAACTAATATACTTATAACGTACGTATATATATATTTTATTTTTTTTGCGAAAAAATAATCACTCCACTGAATTGGATAAATACACCTCTTCAAATAACAAGCAAATCTCATCCACTGTGTTACTGCTGCTGTTCCTCTACATGACCAGTAGACGGTGCCTTCCCCATTCAAATGACTGTCGGTGGTAGAGACGCCACTGGTTTTTTTCAACACTTGTTTTCAACCAAAATAAAAATGTGGATTCGTTGCTGGGGTTTTTAGATGAGTTCCTGCGCGGGGACAATCACCTGGTAATGATAAAATCACAGAACCAGAGCTGAAATGATTGGCTTTTATAATGAATGTGAGGATAAATAAGGAATCATGTGAGCGTTTGCCAACCTCTCAGAAAGACAAGTGTTCCAGCACTGTGTCGTCGTTGTTCAGTCAAGCACTAATAATAATCTGTTTATAGAAGGGAGTGACAGCGACAACAAACTGTGAGGCTGATCGTTATTTATGCTCCAACTTCTTTTGGAGCTGTTCATTTCTCTGAGCCACACACACACACACACACACATACGGTGCTCCGACACCTCTCACCTTTCGTACCCATCGCTCGGCTGTTCCGTCTCATGACTCATATATTTGACCCTCGAGTTCATCCTTACAAAGAGATCCCACCTGACGTCCAACACTGATTTTCTCTCATAAATATGTTCTTGGACACACACACACACACACACACACACACACACACACACACACACACCTCACCTTTGAGCCCCCGTCTCAATGGCCCGACCTCTGAAAGAAATGCTACAGTGTAAATGGAGTTCCATTATTGATGCGGGCTGAAAGGGGAGTAAATGGCAGCAGCAGCCATTACTGCCTGCTTCATGGGGCCCATTACTGTGAGACTAACTTTTTCAACTGAACTCCATTTATCACAATATTTTCCTCCATTTTTCTATTCATTAATCATTCCGGCGACTCCTTCTTTCCCCCATTAGTTCCTCTCTTTCATTATTCTTTCTATATAAGTTAGAATCATGCTTTTTGTAAAAAACAAAACATATACAGTTTCAGTATTTAAATTGACACTGCTCAATAATAAAGAGAATAAGGAAGTCGAGTTTGTCCGACACACGGTAGGTCGGGTCGCCTGACAAACAAAGAGGTAAATCTGGGCAGAGATTCGGTTTCAGGTCCTAAAATACTCACTAACATACGCCCATATATACAGTCCATCCCTGGAGTGAACGTGAACTACTTGTCATTGTGACACAGCTCACCACTCCACACCACACACCGCTCTCTGACCTCTGCTTTTAACCCATCACCACAGTGACCAGTGGGCAGCAGTGAGTGGAGACGGTGCCTCGCTCAGAGCACCTCCGTGGTAACTTGGCAGCTGGTGGACTCGAACCTGAAACCTTCCATGGTGTCTTAGTGGTTGAGGAAGCGGACTTGGGTCTGAAAGGGTTAAAAACAGAGGCTCAAATTCCGTTGTATTCGTGTTACAATGACAATAAATTTAAAACCACTAAGCCACCATTGCCACCAACCCGCCTTACCTGTGTGAGTAGGCAAAGCAAAACAAGAACAAAATGATTTTGTTCTAAGATTCCACATATAAATGGACACCTGTAAATATGAGATATGAGACTAAAAGACACCTGGAAACCATATGCCACCCACACAGATCAAGTCCACTCCAGATTAGACACCAGATGTGGGCCTTTAAGAACATCTGTTCATTTCTCTGTAAATTCTCAGTTTTTAAGAGAAATGTTCCAGTTCCACACCTCAGCCCTGGACGTCAGCGGTCCACACGACTGTAGGTTTATCTGATGTACTTCCTGTTGTACTCAGAGCCTTCAGGTAAGGATAGAAGTGAAATTCTAGTTCTTCTCTCATGCTCTCCTAATACTACCAGGGTGTGTGAGGTATTTTGGGGTACTGCAGAGTCCCAGGTTCAGTATTCGCTGGGCTGAGTTAAAACAAATACGTCTGTGTTTGTTTGGCTTCACGCAGTGTAGTCTGGATGAATAAACTTTTGTTCTGCTTCCATTCTGCCAAACGTGGTGAGTCTCACAGGCCTCGGTGGGAAAGTGCAGGTTGATGTAGTTTGTGTTTGAGTTTTTCTTCCCTGGGGAACCAGTGTAATGCTAGGAAAACAGAAATATCCTGGAGTACGAGGTGAAAAGAAGGAGAGAAAAATTAACCTTTTTTTTGTACATTTACTTCTCAGGAACATTTTAATAATGTATGGTTTTATAAAGCCGGGATAATGGAGTCACCGTGCGTGTTGTGGCTGCAGTGTAATTATACCTTTCAAATATAGTCCATTTGTTTGAAATAACAGGTTGAGATAAATATAGTGGAGAGCAAAAATATGCTGATGGGAGAATGGACTTTTACATTCTGCAGAGCTCCAGTCAGCAACACAACAAGGTTGGAACTCAAAATCATACTTTTTATATTAGCCTAATGCAGCATTTTTAAATTCAACTAAAGGACTAGAGCTAAAGTATTAATATTTAGGACATTTTCTTCTACTTCTCACTGTTTCTGGACCAGCTTTTAAATCTATCCTGGCTTGTATGAATTTCAATTTTACGTTAATTTACAATCAAATTTTAAACTCTCTCTCTCTCTCTCTTTCTCTCTCTACATATATGTGTATATATACATGTAGGTTTTGTTGTTTGTACTTGACTTTCAAGTTACTTTAAATAATTATTAATATAATAATGATATAAACATTTAATAATAACAAAACAATATTAAAATAAATAATAATATATTTTTGTTTATTGGCTTTAGTCAAGGTTTGTTTCTAGTTAACTTTTAGTAAACTTTTTTTTTCAACCTTTTTTCAGCAGTTTTTAGGAACTTGAATGTATTTCTGCAGTTTCTGAGGCAACATTTTCTGTGTCCTCATAATAATGTCTAACAAATCTCCCTGACATGTTTTACATGGGTGTTTCTGTATGCAGTACATCACTGGGTCGAACCGCAGTGCCACAAACCACAGATGAGTGGCACGGGGCTGTGGGCTGTGGGCTGTGGGCTGTGGGCTGTGGGCTGTGGGCTGTGGGCTGTGGGCTGGGGTCAGAGACCCACATCAACCTTCTGTTGTTTACTGGAATATCTGCTCCATTATATCAGTGCATGTGTTCGTCTGTGTGTGTGTGTGTGTGTGTGTGTGTGTGCAGCTGTTCATCACACATAATCAGCTTTTCTGCACACAACACTTTTCATTCTTTGATATTGGCGTGTATTCGTGTGTGTGTGTGTGTGTGTGTGTGTGAGCCCGGCACACAGACACAGTGTTAGTAAATCACACCAGGACGGATGTCTTCCTGTGATTACTTCTGCATTTCAAGATCACTGAGAGGAACAGTCACAACGCCTGAGGGTGTTTGTTCAATGCCCCTTAACTTCAGCAGTGTGTGTGTGGCTGTGTGTGTGTGGCTGTGTGTATGTGTTTATGTGTCAATCTGGGAGGAAGGCACAGCTCTTTAAGACCAGGCTAAACAGAGAACACACACACACACACACAGGTTTGTGTGTGCTAACCTCTACATGCTTCTTTATGTAACGTTTTCTGTATTTAATAAAGATTTTACAGAACTTCACAGGTTTGCTAACCTCTACATGCTTCTTTCTGTAACGTTTACTGTATTTAATAAAGATTTTACAGAACTGAAAAAAAAAATCCTATGATTAAAAACATCCTTTAAATATGTGAACTTTCCAGAACATTCTTATGATGGGAGGTGGGGGAGGGGCTTGGGGTGAGGGACTTTAATGACCAGCTATTATACATAAAATATGACCTTTGCTAGAACCTGACATTAAAATGTCCATCTTGGCTTCTGTAGCGGAGGACACTCCTGTGACCCATGATCCTGCCCCCCCCCCCCCCCCCCCCCACGCTTCACTTCTCTAGGTCATATTCACACTTTTATTTGGACATAGTCACCGCTGTCCCCATTCTCTTCTCTTCTCTTCCCGATGACTGTTTCCATGTCCAGTCTTTGTATCTCTAGTGCTTTCGTGTATTTGTACGTCTTTGTCCGGAGATCTCCTCCTGACTGTGCTTCTCAGACTGAGACAGCGCTCTGTGAACCTTCGCTCTTTCCTTCAATGTCAGTAAATCCCACTAATTCAACCCCAACTTTATTTTGGGTTCATTAGAGTCTCTTAAATTGATGGCAGAACCAAGGAAGCCTGGATGGAGTAGTTGGAACAAAAGGTACTGAAGTCAAGTATTGGTTTAGGACGGATGTACACACTAATGGAACCACTTTTATATATTCATATATAATACTTGAATTGAATTGTTTATCTTATATTATAAAATTATATATTTTAGTTGTATTGTGGCATTTTCACAGGGCTGTGAACCGACTTTTTTATTCTCTCCCACCTGAGAGATCTTCCCATATTTTTGCTGTGTCGCACACAAACATTCACTGGTTTGGTTTGGAAGGATCAAAGGTTAATCTTTTTTTTCTCGTCTATTATTAATATAAAGTCTAGGTTCAGATGCTGCTGCTGATGTCGCCGCTCTCTTTCACTTTCCACGTCGTTTCACACAGTTATTTATGTGGAGCAGGTGCTTTTGGCTGTGAGTCTTTTTATTGTGTTTACTTTTGGTGACAAATGTGTCAAATGACTGTAGGATTTGAATTTTTTCTACAAAAAATGACATTATACTCTCAGGTGTTAATTGGCCACTGACATGGAGGTGCATCATCACAACATGATAATTGAACTCACTTTCTCCAGGTGTCTAAATTATTCAGTGCCTGTTTTGTTATTCTGAGACTGTTGTTTTTAAAGAAGAAAAAAAGACAAAACAACTAAAAGAAAGAGTTGCAATTTCAACTTTCTCCACTTGATGTCACAAACATTACAACGACGAACAGACGCTGGGGCGGAAAGGAGTTGAGCAGAAACCTTGTTGCGGTGGGAGACTGGCCGTGAGGGGGGGTGGGGGGTCTCATGCAGAAATACTTCATACTCACGTAAACAAACAAAAAGGGAAAAGCTGCAGCCACGACTGGCATGACAGGGAGTGACATTTATGCGCCGTGTTGTGTTGGTTTGACGTGTTGTGATCAGCAGGAGGAGAGACAGAGCTGCAGGCAGCCTCGGAGCAGGAAACCACGACAGACCTCATTTAGAGCAGCACAGAGACCTGGCTGGAGCCCAGGGAATCACATGGCCCCCAGGTCCCCCGTGTTGCCCTAATCACTTGCACCTTAAGCAAAGCACCGTCTAGACACTTGCCCTCATCTGATACTGCACGGAAAAGTAAAGAGCAAACTTAAAACGGAAGTCATTTTCAGGGTTGTAATGAGCTGATAGTAGTTGTGATGAAACTCATCCCTGGGATGTTAACGTGTTCGTTCATTAGCATATGCACCTTAATGAGACTGATGCAACTAGAGCGAAGCGTGTGGTTCCTCGTGTGTGTTTTATATGTGTACCTGCAGTTAACGCATCCTTTTTACATTTTAACTGCCTTTTAAAACGTTCACGTGGCAAGTAGTGTTGACAATGGTGTGTTGGTTGATCAATGAGAAATATATGGAATTGATAATGAAATGTTTTTGCTAGGTGTGTTTTACGTTTTAGTTACTTACAGGTAACTAGTAGCAACTTGTATTTACCATAAGTAAATACTTGGTTTTTCAATCCCAAAAGAAACTTTTGTAATTTACTTTACAGGTAAAAATCATATTCAAGGATTTCCTGTAAAAAAATATTTAAAATGCACAGAAAGTATTGTTGTTGATTTGGTTCTTTACTCATCAACATCATGGTGGATAAATGGCTGTAAAACGTCCACTCGGTCGGTGGTTTCTGTGGAAAACCCACTGGTCTCCTGGGGGGGGGGCGCAACAAGGAGGAATTTTAGGTTTTTTTATTCTTTAATGAAAATAACCACTTTGTCAGAATCACAGAGAAAGTGAAGTTAATTGTGGCAACGTTAGAGTCTGGATAACACTCCTTTAAGGGAGCCACTGTTTGGGAACCAATGCAAAACTTTAGTGAGACCAAACCCAACATACTGACAAACATGTTCCTTAAACAATGTGTCAGAGTTGATTGGCAGGTTTTCTATGTACTTTTAAGTTATTTAATTTTTAATTTTTATATTTTTTTACACAGCTGTAGTCAAATCAAAGCACTGAACTGACAGCAGTTTTAAATGTATTTTATTTTAGGCTGCATTTAAAAAAACATCTAATCAGCAGCTGTACTCAGAGATGTTATGGTGAAATACGCCCTCAGAGGTGAAAATCTCACACAGTAAGTGCTTCTCTAATCTAGTTTATCATTGACCTGTCGGGACCTTTCTGTGAGATCACGGACAGGATGAGTGGTCAGTGATGTGGCCACTGCTCTTTTTCTGACATGACAAACAGATGCTTCTGTGCCATACCGGCCCTGAGCGGCCTGCCCTGCTAGTAAAACACAAGATAAGCTGCAAGAATGCTAATTTCATAATAGCGCTCATAGGCCATGACCATTAGCTCTAAATAACACTCTACCAGTGCAAGGCGTCATTGTCGAATGCATAATGGCCACATTAATGAGCATTACACAGCCATTGGTTTTTAGAACCGCTTACCGCCACTGAGTCATGCATCATAACAGTGCGTACAACATTATGTCTTGTAATAGCTGTGAGAGCTTTTCCCCTTTGGAGGTGACTTGGCAATTTGGAATTGGCTTCTGGCTACTTACTTCATGTTTTTCCGGTACTTTAACCCATTTTTTTAAATCAAGTTTAATACCTTAACTATTATCCTGCTGTCACAGCCAATGTCTCAGACAATGCTTCAGAGTATTTACCAAAGTAAAAAGCCAAATTCACATCCCATATTACACCTTTACTTCTGTTATTAAACAAATACATCCCCGGGGACGTCTTTATCCGTCTCTGTGTCCATATCCAATAATGGATAAAGGTGTAATGAGTGTGGAGAGCGGTTTTGGAGTTTTCTCTCAGTGGAGACCTGTGGTCAGCTAATCTGCTAGATTTGAGTTTCGGCAGCTCTGGGTTTACCATCAGATTACAAATGAATTTCTGAAGCTTTAGGTGTGTAGTTTTCTACAGCACTATATATGTTTTATCCCATCACACGCTAAATGGATGAGTCATTTGTTTCAAAATTGGCTTTTATACTTGGACATTTTACAGTAAATCACAAACAATGTTTTTTTTTCTCTAGATGCAAAAAATAATTATTTCTCTACTGCAGCAATTCTTTTCATCATTTCATACTCAAGGAAAAATGAATAGTGTCACAGGAGTTCAGTCTCAAGCCGTACCCCCTAACCCCCCCTTTTTAGTCCCATGAGAGACAGAGAAAATGAAAATAAAAAAAGAAAGTGGTTTTATTGAAGGTAAAGGAAGCATCTCATCTGCAAACACACAAATATGATACACATTTACCCCGACACAGTGTTGGTAATACAGTGTCTGGTCACAATCTGTGCTGCGGCAGTGCTGCGTATCTGATTGGTTATAAAGTATTTCTAATAGTTTCATTTCTGTTGAGTTTTGTAAAAACAAACAACCAAACAAACCATCAACAACAACAACAAAAAAAAAACCCACCATCAACAGCTGGATAATAAAGTCTGAGGGCAACCAACATCGCTTCTGAAAAGAGCTGTCCATGGTGCTGATCCTATAGCCTCCCAGCAGTTTACAGCAGATCAGCACCACGGACAGCGCTCTTGCATTACTGCTGAAGAAAATGTTGTATTTCTGTTAATTGTCGTTTCCACTCATTGACTCTTCTTCATTTTCTGCTCCAGCCTCCATTGTAGCTCAGAAGTGGTGGTGCCACATGCAGCCGTGTATGGATGGTGAGGAGTGTAAGGTCCTTCCTGACCTCACGGGCTGGTCCTGCAGCACTGGCAATAAAGTCAAAACCACCAAGGTGAGAAAGATGGTCGTCAGTTTCTGTCTCTCTGTTCAGACTTGACTTGCTGTATTCCAGACTCTTTCCTGCTAGTGGACAATGGGCACAAGTCAAATCTGTAGGTGTATTTGTAAAGCACACCAACACAAACAGATTACTATTTCACCAATAAATGTAGTTAGAATTCTCGTTCATGACACGGTACAATTCCATGCCTTTCAGTCAGACGACCTCTACTGCTGTTTAAACACTGGTAAGGACTCTGGTAGACAAGAAAGAACTGGTGATTAGAGATAAATAAATGTTGCCTAGAAAATGAGAGCAATCTGAGAAACCATTTCAAAGTTGGATGAATATTACATAAGGAAGCACGGAGTTATAATAAAGACTCAGGCCCCCAGTGTGAGCACAACCTTTTAATCTGCCGTAGCTGCTTCTATTTAGACCAGAGTGCAGCAAAGCAAGAGATGGAACAAGGGAACACCTCGGTGCATTCTGCGTTGCAACACAACCGCGCCGCGATCCCGTGTAAACTGACGCCATTCAGATGAAATGTATTGATTTTAACGAGGGTCCTTCATGGCCCTTCGTGAAGCAGTGAAGTGTGAAAGTTAATTTGCCAGACTGACATGTGGTACGTGCTTGTGTGTAAGGGAGAGTGCGAGTTTGTTTCAATTTGTGTGTGTTTGAGTTCGTTGCCAGCGCGTGTGTTGTGGGACAGAGCAGGTGCGGTTTATTTACAGGTGAAATATAAAAAGAGAAACAGTTGTGAGGGAAGCAGGGCAGCGCCATAAGAGTAATTGCTTGAGAGATGGCGTAACAGCACAACATCTGTCGCATTCATTAGAATGCATTATGGCTGGGGCCTCCGCAGAGGCTTCACAATTAAGAGTCATAATTAAATTGGTGGGTGAGGTAGACTGAGGAACATAGGCACTGCTGGGCTCATTCTCAGACACTAGAATTAATGACCCCGGTCCTAACACCAACGCTGGGACTGACAGGTGCAATTATCCTCATTCTGTTGCACGATGCCACTTGTCTTCTCTTCTTTTTCCTGTTCTCTCCTGTTTTGTTTCCTCGACTGGGTGTGACTAGTCGATCAGCTGAGAGAGAGAGAGAGAGAGAGAGAGATGGGGAACTAATGGCTGACTGCATCAGTGGACATTAATTGTGCATTTGTAAGGTGCTTTGGGACCAGCAAGTGGTTACTTGGAGACTAGGTGGCAGATGTCACAGAAGATAGTTGCAGAGAGACATTCATTCCCTGGCAACTGCTTGCACAGCTTTGCCACCGTTGCTTTCTCAGTATCTCTTTGTCTGTTCTCTCTCTCACTCTCTCTTTATGTCTGTCCTGCTTTAACGTTTCAATCACAATGATCTCTATCTGTCCAGCTTTTTTTCACTCCCACGCGGCGTAGGTTGGCTGCAGCAACATATAGATTGGCTGATTGAGGCATAAGAACACAGTTAAACAAGGAATTAGCGAGGTAGCACACGCACACCTTTACTCTTTTACATATATTTATACAAGTGGCATTTAGGTGTCATGTGACACCGCCGCCGTCGCAGGTACAGCTCAGGGGAAATCTGCTAAAGATGTCCATGTGTGTTAAACGCCACCGAATAAAAGCAGACAGCTGCAGTATGTGAGAGTCCCAGCAGTGACGACTGCAGTCCACTGAAGAACAATTCTAATGCTAATTCATGCAGTTTTTCAAGTGGGGATTCATCCAATATTTGCTGTGTAAAAGACCTCATTCACCAAACTGTGGTTGTGGCTTTGATTTTTTTGTACTTTCATAGTGAGATCCTGCACGTTAAAGACAGGCATTACAGACCAGGCTGGGAAAACATGCGTTCTCAATATATGAGCAAATCTTTTTTTATTGGAAATCAAGTTTTTTTTTATCCACGTGACTCTTCACTGTACTGTAATTTTACCTTCAAGTCATTTAAAATCAAGTCATAGTGTTTGAAATGCTGCCATTCACCATCAGAGGGGCAGGGAGAGAGAGAGAGAGAGAGAGAGAGAGAGAGTGTCAGAAATAAAACAAATGCAATCCAGTGACAAGGACAGGGAGCCAAAACTATGCAAAACACATTTGGTTTGAATGTTGTCCCTGGAGTTCTAACTGGCTTTGTCAAAAGGAAATGTATTTATTTTGCTGCTGTGAAGTGGAACACAGGGTCACTGAGTGTAATTACATGTCTGTCTCTGATCCGTGGTATTGTTCTTTTTTTAGGTCACGCGATAGCAAGAGAGTCGGCGAGCCACGAGGAAACCTGAACTCTTCATAAGGAAAGGATGGATGACATGCACGTATTTACTGTACCACGGGGGGAGATATCAAGCGATGGAACCGCTGTCGGGCTATCTATCACAAAACAATGGGATAAAAGGGATCATCACAGGCAACAAACTCTTGGCTACACGGAGCTACACACACAGCATATAACAATGTGCTGGCGGAGACTATAATCATGGAGATCCAGGGTACATTTGGACAAAAAATGTCCACTTTAACTTTATGTCCACTTTTAACTTTAAAAGATGGCGGATTTTTAGCATTTCAAAGTATATATTTCAACAAAGCATTTGTGGGTGAGTGAAAGACACGGACATAGAGCTGCTGGGAGCAGATCAGGCCCACTGTCACGTATGTAGCGCTTTTACTATAGGCCGATTCAGGAGAAATGAAACAGATAGCAGCCTGTTACTAGCAAATAGCAAATTAGTATCGAATTACTCTTGTGGGTCACGTTGCAAACATGAAAACTGTTTTGCAAGAGTCATTTTGCAGTGCTAATTAGGGAATTGCAGAGTAGGATCATAACAACATATTAAAAATTCATGTAAGATATTTGCACTAGTTGCAATCGTTCGGAGATGTTTTTGTTTTTCCTCGATATCTTCCATGTTGCGCTGTCGATGTCACATAAAGTTAAAAGTGAGCATTTTGTGAAATGGCTGACACTTTACTGATAGACGACAATATGTATACAGTACATGTACACACATATACAGTATGACATCATTTCTCAGTAGCTATGGGTTCAGATGTCTCAGAGTTGAACAGTCATTCTTGCCCAGGAACAATTTTCAAGCTGGGGCCTTCAGACCTATACAGTATATCTTCCATCTATTATCTGTGACATCAGTCTGTGACATTGCTTCTGTTAACTGTTTAAAGGAGACCCATAAAATGTTCCAACAAGGAAAGTGAGTCGCGTTATGATGTCATTTCAATTTACTGGAATTGTTTTCTTCTTTGTCCTCGTGGACGCGCAGGTTTTTAATCTTTGTGTGAAATGTGGAGATATAATTACCGTATGAAATGAGGGTCTTGTAAACAACCTTTATGAGGATTGTTGTGTTTTGTACACACGCATCGCATCGATTGCCCCTCGAAGTCTCCTCCACATCAATGCTTCAGTGAGATATAGTGGTATAATTGCCACAGATAATGGCAGTTCAGCCCTCTGCAGACATCTATGGCCTTTTCCCTACAGGCCTCCATCATTACTGCACTGAGTACAATAGCATCAAGCCCCGAACAGCCATCTCCAATGTCTCAATTATATCTGTCCACTCTACCTCTCACCCACTCCTTCCTTTTAAGTCTCTTGGCCTCAGTTTCTTTCACCATCTCTCTTTTCAGCTCCAAGAGATAGAACATTATTTAAATAGTTTTGAAACTCTGTCCTACATAGTCCATATAAAATTCTGACTTGGTTTTGTTGGTGAGCTGGCATTTGCACAAGTGCTTTATAGACCTTTTTTTTTTTTTTTCTTCAGGGACATATACACAAGTGTGAGTATTTCTCAAACTGTATCTTTCTGATATGTGAAAGTGATAGGGTCAGTGTGCCCAGGGGTTAACCCATTGGGGATGTGCTCCTCTGTGAACGGGAGCCTCTGCTTTCAGACACGCTGCTTTGTGGGCTATGATAAATCTGTGGACTATCTCTCCAGCTCCAGTGCTGAGCAGTGAGCCAGAGGGAGCTGGGGGGACAACAGGGCTACCAGTCACAGGCAGCTCCGCGCTCTCATTACCGAGAGCTCTGGATATCGCCGGGCTTCTCTCGGGACCACTGACATGGAATATTTTTAGGCCGACGGTGCAGTACTGCAGTAAGGCCAGTCACACCGCAATGGCCCCTTTCCTTGAGCAACGTCTCAGCAACATTTGCTAATTTAGTTTGCAGATGTGGTGACATTTTACAGATATTTAAACGCCAAACACAAAAAAGTATTTATTTAGTTGCATAAACGTTCTCTTAGAAGTGCAGCAAAGCATGAAGTTCGATCTGTTTAGTCCATTTAGACAACAATTATCTTACATAGTAATGTAAAAAAAGTTTAGTTGTGGGGATTAACTGGATTCAAGAAATGTGCTTCTGTACAGTTACCAGCACTAAAAGAGAAAATGTGCTTCAAAAATTTATTCTTTCCAAAGATGAGATAAAAATGTACATTCTTCCCTACATTCTTCCCTAAAGACGTTAAATATACATGAAGTAACACAAAATCTTTGTTTTTAACAAAAATAGTAAGCATTCTCAGAGGATATGGCTAGGCTAAGCTAATCATGCTATCAGTGTTCCCTTTGTCAGTTTTTAAAGCTGGTTTCGAACTTTCTTTTTTTAACCAATTCAAAAACTTTCCAAAACAGGAAAGGATATGTTGACCATTGGAGACAGTCTGCACATTGCTGCTCTCTGGTGTCTGGTGATTGACGCTACAACAAACTCCTTTCCAACTATTAGCAGGTTTTACCGCTGCTGCGTACCCCGGTGTTCTGATTCAGCGCTAATCTCAGAGTGACACTATTTAACGAGAGAACTTGCAGACTCTACCTACCCTCACATCGGCTGTGTGAAGCCGGCCAGAGAAACACAAACCTTTCACTTCTCCCTTTGCCAGTTTATGAGATGGAAGACGAGTCAGCCTCGAGGCATCTTGGAGGCATTTCATATTTGCATATTCACCTTTAATGAGACACAGACACCTAGTATGCAAATTCGAGAGACATCAGTGCTTTTGCACAGATCTGTGCTTCCTCTGCTCTCTGTTTGAGAATCCATGGCAGTCTTTTTAACCAGGACTTTGAAAATGATTAAAGAAACCTTTTAGGCCTGTTCCTTGTTTTTGGCTGGAAGCAGATTTATCTGTTGTTGGTCAGCAGGATGCTCACCTCACCAAATGTCCAAGAGAGACTAGTTGCTTTAATCGAGACGGGTAGGCAACTGGTAGGAAACTGAGAAGGGAGAGGGGGGACTAGAGACAGACAAGCAGCATAAAGGAGGAGAGAGCAGAATAATATTTTTATGAGTGAGGAAAGGAAACTCCAGTGAAAATAGAAGAAGCAACCGTAAAGAGATATGTGGAAAAAACAACAGTCTGCTCTGAAGAGGAGGAGTGTGTGAAGAGTATTTTAAGTATGTCTTTGTTTATGCACTAAACCTGGGTGGTTCCCTCGAGGCTACTTGCATCGTCAAGCCGAACGCCTCCGATGGTTCATCATTACATTGTCAGCAATTCACACAGTCGGTACCTCGAGAGTGAAAAAGAGGCAAAAAAGCTGATGAAACACCACTGTCGTGGCTTATGCATCTTCTTGTGTCAAGTCCAATTTGTGTTAGCCCGCAGCTATGTTCAGTAAATGTGGGTTCAGGATTCCTGTTTAGTGAGGATGGTAATTTTCAAATGAAGTGAATTTGTCAGAGGGAAGAGAGATTTGTGGCAACTGCAGCCGGCTGTTGCCTTTTGGGAAAACAGACTTCGACTGTCTGAGATTGACATTGATTTAATATAAGCCAGAGAGAGAGATTAACTGATGGAGATGATCTGATCAGTTTTATCAGTGCTGACTGACGCCCACACTGGTCTTGTCACTGTCACTTCCCAGGAAACAAATTAACAAAGGCCAAAATGTTGAAACGTCTCCTTTCATAGGACGAGACCATCTTTGTAGCTCAGTAACTGTGACACCTAATTACTTCAGTTTGATTAAAATCAACCTTGAATTCATCATTCAGACCACATTTTCATAATTAATCAGCTCAAAAGAGAACACAACACAGTCAGTGCCCTTCTGATACTGCATGCTCGTGTGGTCCTGTGGTTTTTACTGGCCGCCACCGCTGATTAGCCTTTTAGTTGATGGGGGATTAATTGCGTTGAAGCTTGAATTCTTTGCGCCACATGAATTATATTACACAAACACACGACAGCACAACAGTGCTCGTTAAAATTCAATTAAATAAACAGCAATAGTCAAAAGTGTCTTAAACCTTCCGTCTGCCAGAAGCCTGCGATGTGCTGATATTTATGGTGGAGTACACACGGGAATTCATTAACGCACCCCCTCCTCGTTGCTTCCTCTCACTGAGCCACTTCCTCCTCTGGCGTCAAACTCACTTATCTCTCTGAAGCAATTAGCCACAGGAGGCTCCACTGACCTGAGCCTTTGTTAGACCAACAGGTTACATTTGCATGGCTGAAGACAGGCAGTCTTGGCAATGCATGTGCCTGTGCCAATGTGAGCGGCGCTGATAAAGCCGAGTTCTGCTCTGTGCGTAAGCAGGTTTTCAGGTGTATGGAGGATCAACTCAAGGTCCACAGCCTCGAGGAGAGGATAGCTGGGCTCTCAGTCCTGTTTGTTGTATTTACTGACCTATTTTCTTTGATTTTTATATATCCATAGAGGGAGGTCTTGAAAGTTATTTTAGGGTTGTTGTTTTTTTGTAATACCCTTTGATTGAAGCAAAAACAGTGGGTTGTAAAAATGTTGTACTTTGACACACAAGCATATTAGACTAAAGTGAACTCAACATTAATTTATTTACTAAAGGTTACAAAACAGCCAAAAAAAGAAAAAAGAAAGAAAATGATTTACTACAAGATTTCCAAAATTTGGCAAAGAGACAAAAACTAAATTGCCAACATCGCAGCAAAGTGATAATGACAGTTATTGTACCGTAGGCTATTATTACATATGTGTATATTCATTGTGCCTGGAGAGAGAAGAAATCCAACGATGAATACAAAGAAACACTGATAATACATGCAGTACATCCAGGATATGTAACCCTAACCCATTATATCACATTAGATGTGATGCAAAATAACATGTTTAATTTTTCTCACTGAACCTTCAATGTCGCCACACATATGACAATGTGACATGCATTCAGAGTTTAATGTTAGTATGACCTCGGTGTGAGCTGAACATGGTAATTTACTGTTATTAGTGTTGCTTCTATTCAAAGTCTGCATACATTCAAAAAAAAAAAAGAAAAAAAAGATGCCCACTCACAATGTGTGCTGACAAGCCTTCTGACATATGAGAACCCAAACAGAGGAAATCTGCATCAAGATAATTGTACATATGATTATATTCAACTGTCAGATGCATGGCTTTGAATACGTGCCTAGAAAAATGGCTTCTATTTAAATGTTTCAGTCTTTACACCAATGACAACTGCAGCTAAGTGCGCATGCATTATTCATAATTAATTATCTAAATGTGCCTCTCCTTCCTTATTTACCAAATTAATGGTTTGTTTAGATGAGGAATGTCTTCTGTCTGTGACGCTGGGTGGAGAAGCAGCATCCCCATAAATTTCCCTGGCAGGTGAAGTATGGAGAGAGTGATGAGACAGAACAAAGGAGGATCAAATGCAAAGAAACCATTAGTTCCGCTGCTTGTGTGCTTTCTGCTCGTCTACTTAAAAGTCTCACAGACAGTCAGCCACAAGTTTTACAATGTTGTTTTTCTTGTAAAACTAAGGGAAAAATATTTTTCCTCTCTGCTGCATGACTTCTCGTACCACTGTTGCACTCCACTGTTGTAATGAAACAAATTGCTCAAGTTCAGCCTTAGGACCAACACAAAATGCATTATTGCAAAATGTACATTTTAATCTGATTAATATCCACAAATGATCGAACTCAACAATAGCTAAGTAAAATATAGCCCTAACTAACTAACTAACTAACTAACTAACTGACTGACTAACTAACTAACTAACTAACTGATTAACTGAATGACTGACTGACTAACTACAAACTTACTAAGTAATGCAATAGCCACAAGATAGCTGTAGTTGTTGGACAGGCAGTACCATGAGCTCAGATTCTAACTAGACTATTATTTTCACCAGTGTCCGTGCGCTGCCCTGGTGGTCCTGTGGAACAAGCTCATACTTAGTCAAATATTTCAGACCACGGTTGCACACCTCCTGGCACTGTGAGCCAAATGACATACCCACACCCAGACATCAGCACAGACAGCAGGCTCCACAGGCAGTGACGGGCAGCTCTCATTCTTTTCTACTCTACTGTTCACCCTCAGAGAGCTCAGGGCGATATATGCACCTCCTCTGCTTCTTCTGTGCCAGACTGACAGATGCCCTGTCAGCACTGATGTGAGTGGTATGGGATCTGGGGGGAGAGTGGGCTGTTGCAGGATGGATCTAAATCACAGTGTAATCAACGTGTGCGGTTGGAAGGTGATGGGGGGCT
>NC_024317.1:7039602-7115783 GCF_000523025.1 Cynoglossus semilaevis | reverse complement strand
GTCCTTGTAAACAGGGGTAGTTGTACAAAAGAGCCCAGTTGAATAATTGATGGGATGTAAGAGGATCTGGCTTTAGGGGATTTTGGAGCATTGATTCTGGCTGAGGGAGGACTGAACACGAGGCCTTCCTGCTGCTAACCTTTGTAAATGCTTTTCCACACTTCCCTTTAGCCCTTAAATCACCTAGAGCGGGCAATCTTTAGCTGCGTATAGTATTTTCTGTCTGCCGTCAGTCTGTTAAACTTCTATACATCTCTTCCTGTCTTTTCCTCCCTTCTGTTATTCATCGTACTTTTTTCTGTGGATGAGACACGTTCGACAAGCCGTCATTGCTTCACACAGCAGCACTGCTAAACAAGAGGGATGGCTGCAAAGAAGTGAAGACGGACAAAAGGGAATACAAACAAATCAGACAGGAAACGGAGAAAGAACGGACAAGGAAAAGAAACTTTTTTTTTGCCTATAATAAGTTCAATAAATGTAGGTCAGTGATAAGGAGCAGTTGGTTTTATTTAGAAATTCATTTGATAATCCTGTATTGTACATGAAGGATTGGCCCAGCCCTGTTGTAATCACACTTCAGATCTTCACACACAAGATCTACTGAGACCACAGAACATACTAGAACCATTTAACCCTACACACACATCCAACGCAAACAAACCAGCCACCTGAGAACAGGACCTGACTTCAGGTTGGACTCACCCTGCAGCATCCAAGGAAGAGTAGGTTCCAATCACCCACATCAGTACACGCTCTGTTCACAATGTCAGACAGTGTTGAATATGTTTAAAGAAACCAGGTCTCAGTGGGGCTCAGTATGGAGCTTAAATATTGATAAAACAAAAAGCAACATCATTCATTTGAGCTCTGTAAGCTAGTGTGTTGCCTGGAACTGTTTTGGGCTGGGGGTTACATGTACATTTGAACCTGGACAGTTACAAGCACAGCAACACCGGCTTTCCCAACTTTCTTGGTCTCTCACAGTAATCACCACATTTTTTGCAGCACAAACACTGAGCCCACATATAATCTCTAACAATAAACCGAATAAACAAAGAACATAATATTTTAATTTTCCACTTTTTTCTGTCCTATTATTATTATTATTTGGCTTTCTTTCCTTCTTTCTCTGCAGCCATCCCTCGAATGCCAGTGTAAAACAACTGTAGACTGACAGCAATACAACCCATACACAACAAAAAGTTCACAGCCAACCATGTAATTCACATCAGAGAAGACAACCCACGAAAACCAATTATCATAAATGCCCCCGTTTGGGAGGTGAGTGTGTATCCAGGCAACCAAGGCCTGTAGAAGCCATGTGCTAAACCCAACAGGAAGCTATGGTCTTCAGTTTAATAGTACAAAGCTTAGCTTTGTTATTTGAAAACTCTTTTTAAATGAGTAACAACGGAGACGTTCCCCAAAAGCTGCAGAAACCTAATAGGTCGTGCAGTGATTATACAACGTCACTCACATACACATTAAACACAGATCTAAACAACAACTAAATCTGGCAAAAATGAAAAGGATGAAACTGGGGGAAATAAATACAGCAAATGGTAAAAAGTATGGTGGGTTAAAAAAAGCAGTACATGTTAAAAGAGTATCGAAAAAACACCTGTCATAACAACAATTTATTCTGTCTATGCCTGTAGGCATAAAAAACAAAAACAGTGTAGACATGGTAGGGAATATAGCTCTTTACCTAGATGAAAGTCATTAATAAACTGCACTTTTCTTCACCTTTCTCTGATCTTCCTCTACACATATGCCTGCTTGTAACCCTTTCATATATCTACCTGCGGGGCTTATAAAATAAGGTGATATAAATGTATTCATATTGTGGTTTGGTATGAAACTCAACTCAGCAAGCAGGCAGCTGAGAAATGCTTCCAATTGTATTCATTGAACATTTCAGATATTATAGTATATTTTACAAAGCTGCATCTTCCACATTATCACAGCTACATGTCTGTGAAACGTCTGAATGGTGATCAACCTATTATGCAAATTATTTATTACAAAGTTATTTCCTCATTGAAAGGATTTAATAGCTGACTCGATGATAGAGGCGGCGTTTGCGGCGTTTTCTGGCGATTTGCAGCACAGTTTCGCGCATGTTCAAACGCGCCGTACCTTTAAATCTGGCACTGTTGCTCAGAGTCAGGTGTGTAGGTGGAGTTGCCGTATGACGTTGTCCAAGATGGCGACAAGTGGGCGCATGCATGGTATTTTTCAAATCGGCAAGTGAAAAAACTACTGCAACTCGGGCAGTGACGAGCTACTCCAACTTGGCAGTGACGAACCATAAAACCCTCGTGGCTTGTGACGTCAGAGGTTTAAAAAGTCAGCTGTGTCCCTTGTTTTTCCTAATTGGCAGCTCGACCTGCTCCGGATAAACGACTCAGAGAGAAATGTAAGTAACTTTTAGCTTTTTATTCCCTTCTTTTGGCGTTTTAACCATTGCATTGCTAAGTTTTGGAAAAATACTTTTTTTATTCATCATTATCATATTTTATCATTTTAGTGTTTTATGGGGCACTAAAAGGGACATGAAAGAGAAAAAAAATGTTTCTGGTGGTCACATGTAAGTTTCTGGTGCAAATGGGAAACTTTTTTTGTGTGCACCCGAAAACTTATGTGATCACCAGAAATGTCTGTGGTGCTCAGATGTAAGTTTCAGGTCAGCATCACAAATATTTATTTTCATTTTATTCCCATGTCCCTTTAGGGGCTTCATAAAGCTTCAGTATTGTTTACAGTAAACTTCTTGAAGAAACTCTTTTATACACATTTTATTAAACTTGTAATCAACAATGTTTGAACAGATGGAGTTTCTGCACATGGAGACCAGGTTGAACTTGTCCAGCGTCAAAGTAGACTCCTGCAACTACAAGACAAGGTGAGAGTCAAACTGTGGATTTGTATCCAATTAGAAAGCAGTTGTTTGACAAATGTTGTACTCACACTAAACCTAGTTAACATGACTCTGTCTTGGGTTTATTTTCCAGATTGGTCATCATGAAAATCTTCAACATGGTAGGGAGCGTCATTTTTCTATTTGTCCTTTGGTAGCCGCCGTGCCGCTGCTTTCCGCTATCAGGCCGCCGTGTCGCTGCTTTCCGCTATCAGGCTGCCGTGCCTCTGCTATATTCTACTAGGCTGCCGTGCCTCTGCTTTCATCTGCTAGGCTGCCATGTTGCACCTATCCTCTACTAGGCCGCTGTGCCACTATCAGCCCACGTGTGTGTGAATGTATTAAACTTAGCAGTACAAACAGCAAATGGCCTCTTGTCTGTCTTTTCCACCTATCTGTTCTGTGTCCCAGTTTAGCCATTAACTAGACTTTCAGGAACATTTTTACTTTTTAAATTTAGAGTTCACTGGCAGTTTATGTAACTGAAACCAAAAATATATAACTAAAATCCAAAATGTATGTCATATTTGTGGTAATTTTCCATGATTTTGGATGTTGCGGTCATGTTCTACGATTATGGATGTTGCAGTTGCTGTCAATTTCCGGCTGTCCAGAGAAACCACAATTCCAGCTTCACTAACCAACATGGATATTCAAGACTTGAAGACATGTAAATGTGCTTGACTTTGTACTTTTGTCAATGTATTCCTCTAAGCTTCTTGGATGAGAGGTGAAATGTCCAGTTGCCTAACAGAACTTTTCAACCATCATCATTACAGTTTTACTTTTGGCTGCTGTTGAGCCTTATTTTTTGCTTTATTTGTAAATAAATAAACTCAGTGAAAGACATTTTTGTTCACCATTATTACTAGATGTCTTTTGGAATGGGGTCAAGGGCCAGTTTGGTTTCAAACTCGTGCTACATTCAAATGAATTAATTTTATTTGGAAAATGCTTACATGCTGATCCAGACATACCCAGAGCGTTGCAGGACTTTTGAGTTGTTTTAGTTGGGCTTTCGCACAAAATGAAGAAAAATAGTGTTAATTTTCCATTTTGTTTACCACTCTCAATATGTCTTTTGTTTTGGTCTCTTTTGTCTGCTTGTAATCTAAGCAGTTCCTGACAACACCTGTCTCTGGCAATCCTTTTAGTATCACACACAGTTAGGTTTTTGTATGTTTTAAGTTGTACAACAATAAAAGTTAAAACATGTAGAAACACTGTTGTGGAGGGATATAATGGCTGTTGAAAACACTTTTTAATTAAAGCAACTGTGCAAACGTGGTCATCGAGTCCCCCTCTGTCCTTACTGGAGCCAGGCAGACTTCTTTGTGTGTTATTTATGGCCACACAACAACAAAGAAACAGAACAATAAATCACACAAGCCGAACATTCAAGTCCTCTCTGGAGGTATGCAGCAGCTATTGTGTTAAACTTTCAAAAGTCTGTGACAGAAAAGGAACCTTTGCTCTACTGAAGCCAGTTGTTAAAGTTTTTGAACTATGGGAATTTGTGCTGTTATAGTTACATCACGCATGCATTTTGAATCATGCAATCATGAATTCATTACGTTGAGATAATGTATTGTTCATTTTCATGTGAAATGTTGTACTTAATACAGTATCTTAGGAGGACTCGTCTGTATCTGGGTAGCCTATAGTACTAATTTTTGCCCTTGCTTAAAAAACTTTGTGAAACATAATTGAGGCGATGCTAAAAGTGTTTTTTTTTCTTTTCCCTAATGAGTTAGATTCAATACATGCGATCAACTCTTAAGTCAACTTTTGGTCAGTGAGAATCTAGGGTTGTGCCTTTAAGTTTTTTATTCTTTTCTGTTATTTTTACTTTGAATGATATGTGATCATGAAGTTACTGCGAAGAGGGGGGTAGCTTCCCAGAGGCATGTGTTTATTTGGCAGTGGGTGGGCGGGTTACATCATCTATCTGTCCCCTTCATAGCCTTTTTGTCCCCTGTGCTGACATAAAGAAACACAGTAAGATCATCATCAGAGTGACATAAGCTCAGTAGCATTGAAAGCGCTTGGTCTCACAATAGCCTGCGGCCATGTTACATCATTAGTCCAACACTTTGTTGGGGTTCAGTCCAATTATTCTGATCCGCCTGCGAACTGAATTGCATTATTGCAAATAATATCCATAGCGTTATACAATGCGACAGAGAGACTGCGGGAGTTGGGGTGAAAAAGAGAACAGCAGCTGGAAAAAAGGGATAAGGAGAGGAAACAATTTGGGTGCCAGTATTGAGCACTGGCGGTTGTCTAGTTGTTTGGTAGCTTGCTCTTTGAAAGGGCATATTGATCATGTCTCGCTCTGTAATGAACTTTTGTATTTACCACATAAACATCTCTACCATCCACCTACTCATCCACTTTCCTGCATTGATTACAATGTTCCTGTGTCAGACTTTGTTAGAGGACCTATTTTGTTCCTCGTTTCTGCTTCTGTCCAGGACTTTCACCTTTTTCCTTTGTCACTCTATGTCCTCTTCACTTTTTGTTCTTTTGGTCTCGTACTATATATTTCACAGTTATTGCGCTTTGGCTGTCGGGGCTTGTGGTGATCATTGTGTCCCAGATCATTACTTTTTCCATTTTGATAAAGCTTGAGGTGTAATAGTATGAAAAGTCAGAGCCAGAAGCAGATGATAGCCTCAGTCCTGCCAACAGCGACAGCATTGGCATTGACAATTAATTTAACTAAGGCTCTATCCACCCTGCTAAATGACATGGTTTAAGTCAGTTGAGATGGCGATCAAAGCATCCGGATGCCGTGGCTGCAGCCTAACCACAAATTCCCTCAGGAAATAGTATGGCCAGGGGCTTACAGCTAACAGCTCTAAGTCCAGCATCATACGACTACCTTCATCTATAGGTCACAGGGGTTATACCATCAGTTGTTTAGTTCTCCACCTTTCCTCTTGCCACAGGCTTTAGTGTCTTTGTCAGTTTTATTAAAGTTTTATATAAGTACTGGAATGCTAGCTGCTATATCAATGGTAGCATCTGGTGTGCAACATGCTATATTTTAGCATGTATATTTCAGAACTTTCACACATCTTCATGTATTTGATGATGGTTTTGCAAGTATTTAATTTTTTCACCTTTTTTAGTAGTTTCAACCATCTTGAAAAAAAAATTAACATGACTCTGTCTTGGGTTTATTTTCCAGATTGGTCATCATGAAAATCTTCAACATGGTAGGGAGCGTCATTTTTCTATTTGTCCTTTGGTAGCCGCCGTGCCGCTGCTTTCCGCTATCAGGCCGCCGTGTCGCTGCTTTCCGCTATCAGGCTGCCGTGCCTCTGCTATATTCTACTAGGCTGCCGTGCCTCTGCTTTCATCTGCTAGGCTGCCATGTTGCACCTATCCTCTACTAGGCCGCTGTGCCACTATCAGCCCACGTGTGTGTGAATGTATAACACTTAGCAGTACAAACAGCAAATGGCCTCTTGTCTGTCTTTTCCACCTATCTGTTCTGTGTCCCAGTTTAGCCATTAACTAGACTTTCAGGAACATTTTTACTTTTTAAATTTAGAGTTCACTGGCAGTTTATGTAACTGAAACCAAAAATATATAACTAAAATCCAAAATGTATGTCATATTTGTGGTAATTTTCCATGATTTTGGATGTTGCGGTCATGTTCTACGATTATGGATGTTGCAGTTGCTGTCAATTTCCGGCTGTCCAGAGAAACCACAATTCCAGCTTCACTAACCAACATGGATATTCAAGACTTGAAGACATGTAAATGTGCTTGACTTTGTACTTTTGTCAATGTATTCCTCTAAGCTTCTTGGATGAGAGGTGAAATGTCCAGTTGCCTAACAGAACTTTTCAACCATCATCATTACAGTTTTACTTTTGGCTGCTGTTGAGCCTTATTTTTTGCTTTATTTGTAAATAAATAAACTCAGTGAAAGACATTTTTGTTCACCATTATTACTAGATGTCTTTTGGAATGGGGTCAAGGGCCAGTTTGGTTTCAAACTCGTGCTACATTCAAATGAATTAATTTTATTTGGAAAATGCTTACATGCTGATCCAGACATACCCAGAGCGTTGCAGGACTTTTGAGTTGTTTTAGTTGGGCTTTCGCACAAAATGAAGAAAAATAGTGTTAATTTTCCATTTTGTTTACCACTCTCAATATGTCTTTTGTTTTGGTCTCTTTTGTCTGCTTGTAATCTAAGCAGTTCCTGACAACACCTGTCTCTGGCAATCCTTTTAGTATCACACACAGTTAGGTTTTTGTATGTTTTAAGTTGTACAACAATAAAAGTTAAAACATGTAGAAACACTGTTGTGGAGGGATATAATGGCTGTTGAAAACACTTTTTAATTAAAGCAACTGTGCAAACGTGGTCATCGAGTCCCCCTCTGTCCTTACTGGAGCCAGGCAGACTTCTTTGTGTGTTATTTATGGCCACACAACAACAAAGAAACAGAACAATAAATCACACAAGCCGAACATTCAAGTCCTCTCTGGAGGTATGCAGCAGCTATTGTGTTAAACTTTCAAAAGTCTGTGACAGAAAAGGAACCTTTGCTCTACTGAAGCCAGTTGTTAAAGTTTTTGAACTATGGGAATTTGTGCTGTTATAGTTACATCACGCATGCATTTTGAATCATGCAATCATGAATTCATTACGTTGAGATAATGTATTGTTCATTTTCATGTGAAATGTTGTACTTAATACAGTATCTTAGGAGGACTCGTCTGTATCTGGGTAGCCTATAGTACTAATTTTTGCCCTTGCTTAAAAAACTTTGTGAAACATAATTGAGGCGATGCTAAAAGTGTTTTTTTTTCTTTTCCCTAATGAGTTAGATTCAATACATGCGATCAACTCTTAAGTCAACTTTTGGTCAGTGAGAATCTAGGGTTGTGCCTTTAAGTTTTTTATTCTTTTCTGTTATTTTTACTTTGAATGATATGTGATCATGAAGTTACTGCGAAGAGGGGGGTAGCTTCCCAGAGGCATGTGTTTATTTGGCAGTGGGTGGGCGGGTTACATCATCTATCTGTCCCCTTCATAGCCTTTTTGTCCCCTGTGCTGACATAAAGAAACACAGTAAGATCATCATCAGAGTGACATAAGCTCAGTAGCATTGAAAGCGCTTGGTCTCACAATAGCCTGCGGCCATGTTACATCATTAGTCCAACACTTTGTTGGGGTTCAGTCCAATTATTCTGATCCGCCTGCGAACTGAATTGCATTATTGCAAATAATATCCATAGCGTTATACAATGCGACAGAGAGACTGCGGGAGTTGGGGTGAAAAAGAGAACAGCAGCTGGAAAAAAGGGATAAGGAGAGGAAACAATTTGGGTGCCAGTATTGAGCACTGGCGGTTGTCTAGTTGTTTGGTAGCTTGCTCTTTGAAAGGGCATATTGATCATGTCTCGCTCTGTAATGAACTTTTGTATTTACCACATAAACATCTCTACCATCCACCTACTCATCCACTTTCCTGCATTGATTACAATGTTCCTGTGTCAGACTTTGTTAGAGGACCTATTTTGTTCCTCGTTTCTGCTTCTGTCCAGGACTTTCACCTTTTTCCTTTGTCACTCTATGTCCTCTTCACTTTTTGTTCTTTTGGTCTCGTACTATATATTTCACAGTTATTGCGCTTTGGCTGTCGGGGCTTGTGGTGATCATTGTGTCCCAGATCATTACTTTTTCCATTTTGATAAAGCTTGAGGTGTAATAGTATGAAAAGTCAGAGCCAGAAGCAGATGATAGCCTCAGTCCTGCCAACAGCGACAGCATTGGCATTGACAATTAATTTAACTAAGGCTCTATCCACCCTGCTAAATGACATGGTTTAAGTCAGTTGAGATGGCGATCAAAGCATCCGGATGCCGTGGCTGCAGCCTAACCACAAATTCCCTCAGGAAATAGTATGGCCAGGGGCTTACAGCTAACAGCTCTAAGTCCAGCATCATACGACTACCTTCATCTATAGGTCACAGTGGTTATACCATCAGTTGTTTAGTTCTCCACCTTTCCTCTTGCCACAGGCTTTAGTGTCTTTGTCAGTTTTATTAAAGTTTTATATAAGTACTGGAATGCTAGCTGCTATATCAATGGTAGCATCTGGTGTGCAACATGCTATATTTTAGCATGTATATTTCAGAACTTTCACACATCTTCATGTATTTGATGATGGTTTTGCAAGTATTTAATTTTTTCACCTTTTTTAGTAGTTTCAACCATCTTGAAAAAAAAAAGGTGGGTAGGTGATAGATAAATGTGTATGTCATTTTCTGATGTAAATGAGACAGTTGACCAGCCTGACATCAGGTTTTACTGCAAATCTTATGTGCAGTCCATAGTAGCAGCGAGGCTGGCACATAAAGTAAATACGATTTATTAGAAAATATCTATCTATAGATATAGAGAGAATTTATCTAACCCACTTTTTCCCCCAGCCACAAAACAAACGAGTTTATGCAAACTGCGCGGTGTAAACTAATAGTGTTATTATTTCCCCGTCCAACTGTGTAACTGCCAGTTGATGAGTTTATCCCTTTTAACTACAGTTCTATTGTTGCCTCATATCTCCCTGCCTAAACCATGGGACAAATGTGTGTGCACATTTGTCAGTGTGTCCTTGTGTCTCTATTTGCAGTGAGACCTTGGACCCAAATGTAATTATACTTGGTAATGATGTGGTCTGTTTACAGCTAAAGCCTCTCTGCTAATGATAAATGCTCTTGACGTTTGCTGTCCACACCACACAGGATAGCAGGAGAGTGAGGGGGAAAGCAGTCTAACCATGTTAGTCAGTCAACAGACACTAACAGATCATGTACCTAAATTCCAGAATCTGTGTTCAGAATCTTATGTTCTCGGAGATCCTGTGGACACATTAGGGTAGACAACTCACTTGCAGCTGAGTGAACTGCCCCTGGACCTGTCCTTCAGGTCTGCAAACAAACACACTTGGTTTTGAGTACAGAGGATTTATACAGGAAAAATATGAGTTCCTGTAGAATTCTTTGCATGTTCTCGTATCATTATTTGGTGTCAAGTTACAGTCAAACCTTTACTTTATCTCTTCTAATAACCAAGTAATAGCAGCAGTCCCTTAAATAATTCAATTTTTTGGTTTTAATTAACCTTTAGTGGTAGATATTGACAAAACATAAATGTTCTAATGATTTTTGAATCTCTATTTTTGTTCCATTTGACAACCTCTATGTTTTGCATTTTAATGATAACTAAAGGCTCAAGGCTCTAACTCATACAAACAGTGGTTTATTGCTGGCTATAAGCAGGTCATGACCACGACCCACTCAGGAAACTCAAACAAACAAGTGGCTTTTCTTAAACAATGCACTGTCAAGAAAGAGATGCCAAGTTTCCTTTTTTTTTTTTCATTTCCGGATTAAACTGAAGGCAAGTTTGTAAATGCTCTGATTCACACTTGACATTATGCAAATGAGAGAGAGAGAGAAAGTCCAAAGCAGTAATTTGTGTGTAATATCCCAAAGTCAGCCAACACTCAGGAGACAGGAGAGGGAGGAAAAAAAAAATCAAGCAGCTGTCTTATTTCCCTAACTGGCTTTGGCTCATTAGCATAAACTCCCAACATCGAGAAAGGCTACAGGGAAGCAACTGCCCTCCAGGAAACACGACCACAGCCAGTTAGAGTAAGAGTATGTAACAATTGTCACTCTGTACTTACAAACTCTAACAGTAAAGCAAACCTCACATTTCAGCTGTGCCATAAAGTTTAAATGGCTTAGTCAATGAGTTAAGTGTCTGGCACGAAGGATCACTGGACGGTGATGCTGCTTTTTTAATGTTCGATAGTTCAGGGCTTAGCTTAGCTGCATGACTGTACAACATCAGCATTCTGCCAAATCTTTATTTTTAGAAAAAAAATAGATGTTACTATATTCTTAACTTGACAAATCATAATTCATTGACACAAAAATCCCTGATTTGTATATTGTTTTTATTAATAAACTTTTGCTCAAGTGTCTTGGAAAAATGAATAGTAGAATTCCTGCTCACCTACGGCTACTTCCTGTGGCCCAATTAAAAACGGCAAAAATAAATACTTTTGTTTTGTTTTTTTTTAAGGAAATGCTTGAAGAAAGTTATGGAACAAATCTCACGAGAACACCAGACAACAGCAACTATGGGATTTCTGAGAGTCTGATAGTCATTTCGCTGTTCTGCTGATGTCTATTTCCAGTGACAGTGGACCTTTGTCATTAACCTCTGTGGTAATGATTGCATGAGCTGCAGTCCCGGCTTAGACAAAGCAACTTATCAGACCGCTCAGCTAACTGGCAAGATTTCTGGGTCACTGAGAGTGAGAGCTGAGCTCATACGAAAATGACTGTTGTTGTTGGGGGGGGGCACAACAGATGGAGTGCAGACCAGAGACTGTTCACTGCCACAGTAATGGCATAGTTTCCATTTAAAAAGGTTAGTGAGCATTTGGAAAAATCAGTTAGCGAGGTGCTAGGAATTCATTAGCAATGGCATAATTGCACAGGAACAATGGGCGGTAAATTTAATTTGCTCTAATTATAAATGTATGTATCACAACAAAACACATTAGGAACAAAATAATTAGCTGATAGCATATTACAGTTGATAGAATCAGTGGAGTCAACAGAGCTAGAAAACCTGGGTACACTTAGTCTGCTGTTATCAACTACTGATGAGCCTGACGTATGTGAGAAATCCTGTGGCCCACACCGAACTTCGCCTTAACACATTCAAGGCAGAATTAAAATGAGTTTTTTAAAATTAAAAAGAAAAAATATTTAAAAAAATTGAGATCAGATGACAAAGAAATCTGAAGGTCTCAGGTGATGATTATTTTATTTAAATGTATTTGCTGTCTTGTAGCAAACAGTAAATAAATGTCTTTTACATTGTCATTGTTTGGGTTTAAAATGGCATGGATTATCACTAAAACACAACATTTAACGTCATGTACAGATATTTAGGGGCCTTTTTTAATTGTTGCTTATACTTTTTTTTAACCTTTTTTTTTTAAATAGCTAAATTTCACAGTTATTATCCTCTGGCTGTTATCTGTGTAAATGCAACCAGTTATGAACAGTGTAGGCAACAGACAATCATGCTTGGCTAACAGAGACTTGCCAATGATGTTCTGTTTGTCCTTTGAATGATAGACAAGGTGAACAGAGAGTTCAGGAGGAGATGGCAAGGACACCAAAGTGCTCCATGCCGTCTCTGACAGTTCATCTTCTAGGTGGTATACCCATCCAGGAAGACGTGTCAGCAAGGTCCTGGCCAAACCAGAGGAAGTGTCATAATTAAAATACCCTGGAGGTGCCTCGGTGCCGGTGTGGCTTGTGAATGTCATACAAGATCTAGACAAGGTCATCCTTGACTGCAGGTAAATCCCATTAGTTGTTCCTCTGAATAAAAACCCCTACTCCATCTGTAAGTGTGACAGATGTTTAAACAGCTGCTTCTGTGTGGAATTTTTTTTTCTTTTATTGCAGCATTTGTGACTGACAGTCTGTAATAAGCACCGGAAGGAGCACAATGAGGTTGTGAAGTGCATAAAGTAGTCACTCATTTCGTCAAATCTGAAGTAAGACTTTTTTTTAAAATTCTTTTGATTGGCAACATCGATTGCACAAGTGTCAAACTCAGGCCTGCGGGCCAAATCTGGCCCATGCTGTGATTATATTTGGCCCGCAAGCTCATATCAAATGTGTATTAGAGCTGGCCCACAATGATATAGCCCCTATGTACTGGCAGGATTGGTAGTATTAGCGATGTATTCATGAAATTATAGCACATACATTTTGGTTGTTCTTTTGTTGGCCTGTGAAAAAGGATTTACATTAAAAAGAAACTTCAAAGCCTAGTAATAGACAGGAGATACATATTAACAAACAAATACCACTGATGTGTGACTTGTCAAATGTCAGTTTCTCACGTGTTTATGATATTAAGCTTTGATTGTTCCACATTTGATGCTTACGAAAAACTGAAGTTTCTTTTCATATGAAAAAATTCAACATTACACATCTGGCGAGAAGGTGCTTATGCAGGATATGCCCTAATGGCCTCTTAGCATTTGGTTCCGTTTTCTAACCCCGACTGCAAAATTACACAGTAGATCACAGTAGAATTGAATGTTCCATAGAGTATATTTTCTGCATATAATTATGCAAAGAGCATCAGGACATCCAGCTTTCCACTTAGAAGTAATTGCACAAGATTACACACGTCACAGCAGAACCACTAACTAAAAAAAGAGAAGAAAATCAGGATTATAATGTTAAAATTAGGCCCTTTGCCCACTTTAATCAAATGAATCACTGGGTAGCTGTGGATTTATCATGATTAGTCATTATTTATATAGTAAATAAAGTACGATTAATCATGATAAATACATCTAAATCATTTTGCCTTCTGCAGACTTTAGGTAGATGTAAAAAATGTCCCACTCATGGCTAAAGTTGGCACTTTGTTGTATCATCATGGACTCTTTCTCTGGAGGACAGAGGAGTGATACGGTGTTAGGTGACCTCGTCCAAACCAGGGCACCTTAGTGATGAATTGGGGTCTCTTCTCAAAAAAGTTGTTCACCCTCTTTCTCTGGTACTCTTATCAGTCACTGTAGAGTCCTGTGACCTGTTTTAGTTCTATGAATGAACCGCCTCTACATTAACAAACCAGAAACCCAAACCGTTCAGAACTGTACACAGGATGTGAAAACCTGAAACTGACTAGACCACAGATGGAAGTATAGAATAAAATAATGGCTTATTACTAATTATGTGAAGAGATTGACTTTGGAAGTGTGAGACCTCATCGCTGGAGTGGCAAGTTGATTAAAGAGAATTTAATGTTGCTTTGTTTGTCTCAGCGTTATCTCCATGAATCTTACCGCAGCAGTTGCAGTCACATTTATCACACTGATCATTGAAACCTGTGTGAGGAAAGAAGGTCCTCTTAAACTGATTAATCTATGCTTGACAGGTAGCACAACGGAATACCTGGGCCATGATCAAGGGAACTGTAGCTGCTTATTAGACAATGTAATAGCATAAAAATGTCCACGGGGAAAGTCATAAACTATCCTCTTGTTATGACTCCTGCAAACCTGTGCTTGTGGAACATAGAGTCACAGAAGTGTGAACACCAGGAAGCCCAAAAGATAAGACTGCCCGTCTGCTTTCAGCTGCGTTGACAGATGTCAACATGTAACCATTGTCCTTGACTAAATCTCCAGTGGGTTTGATGTGTTTTTACGGTATATCATGGAGGCTGTAGGAAATGAGGAGCTCTTGAGATAGTGACTGGATTTATTTTGAGAATGTTGTTGTGTGGTGACGATGAGAGCTGGTGTAAATATACATGATCAAAAGAAAAAAAAATGCAAGTCCCATTCTTTTCACGGTCATAACTCCTTGTTATGATTGGAGTAATGGATGAAAAACTGATTCTAATTACACTGCAACATTTAAACTTTAGTTTTTTTTTCCATTGATTTGCATTTTACCTATTAACAATTGTATGAGTAACTGGTGATCTTACATTTTTTAACTGTCTTAACCATGAACCTAACTAGCAACATTTCTGCCCACTCAACATTTATTGCAACAACAGAGCAGCATAAATTCTGAACTAAAATTTAGACTGCTGTTGTTTTAACGTGTTTTTTTTAAAATCATAACGATTCACCGTGGCGTTTGCCTGTAAAGAGTGACATGTAGTTCAGTGTTTGACCATTTCCTTAAATCCGTTTGAGTCGTAGCTCTGGAGCTGCTCCATGCTTTGGAACAGGTAAGTTATGACTAATGTCAACCTTTTAGTGTCTGCCAGCACATCTTGTGCATCACTGCAGAAGGCTGTTAGAGTCAGTGGACTGAGACATGACCACATCGTAGAATGTGTCTGCCTCTGTACCTGTCTGTCCGACAGCTCTATTGACTTTCATTCATGGAATGTGTCGTCCTGTTTGCCTTGGGTAAATGTAAGTGCTACGACTATGCTTGTGGGACAAGACCGATCTGTATTTGATGAAGGTGAAAACCCTGTTGATGAGCAGCAGTCTGGATAGCAGGCCACAGGCTGTCATCATCGGGACGTTCACTTCTATATCATGACTGGCAAGGTGTGACACAGCTCAGCCAGATTGCCTGATATTTACACCTACACCCTTGTTGGGCTTTATAATTGGCAGTCTCACCCGCTCCACCTTGTCTCCATCATTTATTTTTGTGAACTTGTGTGATCACAGATAATAAATACTGCTAAAACTGTCTGCAAATGTTCATGACAATTATTTTTATAGTTGTTTCCATCATTATCAACCCTGTCACAGGCAGCCTGCACATCTGTCTCTGATGTTTCACTAATTCCTGGCAATGTCAAATGAAAAAGTTTTAATTCGTAAGGTGACAGGAAACTCGTCTAATCTGAAAGATATGTGTCACTATTTAGGTGATTTGTGTAATTTACAGAAGATTTCTGTTAAACAAATGTGGAGCTGCTGTGGAAAGGTCCCCTGGTCACACAGGTTCATTCCCAAACCATTGTGTTTGACGCCTTTTAGGTGAAAAGTCCTTCCTGCATGTGTCATTTGAAATGATCTCGGACCACAAGCTTTAACAGATCTAATATTACTGTAGTAGATTTCCTTGGCTGACCTTTAAGGTTATTATAATGTCAGTGACATTTACAGACCCCTTGATGTCCACTACATGTGGGATAACGGCCCACTGTTAGATGTTTCTGTGTTAGTCACTTATGAGGAACTTTTCAGACTTCGTGTTTTATTTCTCTATCTAATGACAGAGGATAAATACTCCATAACAGCCGTATATCTGGAACTTAGTATTATATAAAAAAATCAAACTCAAAGAATCACCAGGAAAATCAATTAAAATGTGTAATGAATTTGGGAGAAGTTGAGCTGCATTTTACAAACCATGTCACATTCAACATAAATGCTGTGGACTTTTCCAACAGTTGTACCCCTGTCTATTTATTATCTCTCTCTGCTTGAAATGAATATCATTAATTCAGGTTATTTCTCTGATCATAGCTTTTTCTGTTCTCTATTTTAAAGATGTTTTTACAGAAACCTCAGGATTAGTTTCAAAAGGAAATGTTTAAACAGCATAAATTAAATGTGTGCGTGCTGTGTTTAACAACAACAACACAGAAAAAAAGTAGTAATTTTTAAGACTGTTAAATCATGGACTTTTTATGATGTATTACATATTCATCGAAAGTGTGTTTCATTCATATTTTTCTCAATTGCTTTTTCTCTCCTTCATTATAAAAACTGAACCAGGCATCAGTTCAACCTAGATAAACATCTCTTTTGTAAAAACCCATTAATAGGCAATGACATTGCAGATACGATCAGATATGAACACATACACATACATGTACATACACAGTACCAAAGCCACTGCTGCAGTGCATAATTCTTCCAGATTATGACATGTTAATAAGCTGCATACGTACTCCTTTAGCCCCCCCCCCCCGACTCCCCGTCACCAGAGTCTACTTTGTTCCATGCTAGAATATTTCTCCATTTTGCTGATGTTTTTTTTTTCTGCTGCACTTAGAGGCTTTGTTCCCTACGTGCAAACTCCCAGGTCAGGTCATGACCCTGTCAAGTCTACAGCCACCTGGGGACCTAAACAGACAGTGTGGACTTGTGGTTTGAAAGCGCTCCTGGGCTGCAGTGTATTTAATGATTTGTGTTCATATGCTGCTGGTCACAGCTTGATTCTATTGTTTATATCCAATAAATTAGTGTTTTAAAATGAAAACAAATAACAACTAACTCTCTACTGCAAAAATGGGTTTGAAATGCCTTTTCCAAGATTTGAAATTATTATTATTATCAAACTATTATTTGGTTTAATTAAAATACCTTTCCCAACATTTCTGTCTGTCAGTCCTGTTCCAGACAAAAATCTTAATAGAATTGTTTATCAGTCAAACAAACTTTTCCATTTTGTTGAGTAGACACCTGAAACTCAAGGAAAGGTCAGCGACCACCACTGTTCAGATACCAGTTAATTATTGTTTGGATTAGAGTTAAAATCCAGGCCTGTAGCCTGAATTCAGGGCTCTGTCAGGTGAGCATGAAAACACTTTGCAGACGTGTTAGACCTTGTGACACAGACTAAATAAAAATAGTCTGTCATTTTTCTTTTATTCCAAGCAGATTTAGATGATTTTTTCACTCATTCCTGTTCATTTCTCTGCAGAAGTAACCACCATAACAAACGCTAACGCCTCTGTCAGAAAAGCTTTCGATTTAAATTCACTCAAGGAAAAATGATTTATCCCTTTTTAATTCAGCACCACCCACATATGGCTAGAGGTGAGGCGTGTCAATACATAACAATGGCTTCATGGTAATAGACAGAGGCCAAGCACCCTTTATAAAAACCTTATCACCACAATAGGCCTTTGATTTGTGACCTAGCGTGTTGTGGGCTGGGCCCAAACACAAACAGCTCCACCCATTCTCCGTTCTGCCGGCGCAGTGATTAATGTCCTGCCCTCATCTTTTTACTTTATTATGCTTGTATCAGTCACATCATCATCTTAAGCCTCTCAAAGTTTGTGCAGTGCCTTGAGTGCAGTAAAGTCTCACTTTATCTCACTTTGTTCTTGTTGACTTTATCGAGGTGTGAATTAAACATCTGAAAAGCAGTTTTGAAATTTGAGTCACTCCACTGTCAGTGACTCTGCCACAGTGCCGTCCACCTCAGGACCTTTTATGATGGTGACTCTGTAATCTGCCTTGCTGGTGTTTGGCCTCCACCACTCATATTTTATTAATGTGGTATGCCGTTGAGATGGTGTCTTCTTCTAACTGACTTAACAAGTCATCCCTCTCATCGTCACAAATCAAATTAGCCCAGGCTGTGATTAATCATCAGACTAGCACCGAATGAACGAGGGGCTGACACCTTATTAATTTCCTTAATCACATCTTGTATTAGGATTCAGAATCGTCCCATCTAATTATCCTGTCTTTGACTCTCGGCTCTTTCAACCTGGCTCCACAAATTATTTGTGCAACCAAGGGTATTTAAATGAGTATTATTTAATGTAGATAAGGTGGGGTGTAGATATGCAGTTTGGCCCAATTTTATAATAATAATAACTGTTATTTATTTGTACCAAATACATTTACATGTTCATGGAATTTCACCTGGTATACTGGCACATTTTAATAAAATAAAAGTTGAAAAAAGTTGAACATATAAAATTAAATATATATATATAATTAAGACAATATTAGTAAATATTATAATATTATATGTTAATGTAAATGTAGTTTAGATTAATTTGATCATAGTTGTATTGTGGGCTGGATGAGAAGCAAGATTTTAATGTAAAACGTTTGGGGTGGGACACTGTTATGAAGTTTCTGTAGAAGTTTTAATCAGGATTGACCACGGACGGAAGTGTCTCAAAGAGGTGATGACTGGAGAGGCGTGATATCAGCCATGATATTACCTGCATGTCTCAAGGTCCTGGAGGTGTACAGGTCAAGGAGAGATGGGAGATTGTAGCTGATGACCACTGGTGCAGAATGCACAACGTGCTGCTGTCTGTGAGGATGGACACAGTAATGTCTTTTTTGATGAGTAAGCTGATGTTCTGATGTCACTTAAGGTCCTGGGTACAGTGGTGATGGTCCCTAAGAAGCAGTGGTGGAAAAAGCTGGGTCACTGAGGGTCATAAGGTCAGACTCAGGGCCATCTCACCTGAAGTCCACGACCATCTCAACTGTTTTTTTTACACTGGGGAGAACATTTTCAACTGCACCAGGTCACCAGGTGCTCAACCTCCCACCTGTAGGCGGACACTTCCCCTGACGGAGATTAGTCCAAAGAACATATTGCCATTTCTAAACCTGAGAAAGTTCACTGGCAGGTCAGAGGGGGGCGTCTGTTTGTGTCCAGGGAGAGGAGCAAAGAAGAAAGAACTCCTTCTTGGTGGTCAGACTGGTCAGACTGTGATCCCTCTTCAGGTGGGAGTGGGCATGTTCAGTAGATGAAGTGGAGGGCAGGGGCCTGGCATGGTTATTTTTCTGGTTTTAAAGCATGTTTAAGCCTTTAAACATAAGTTGTATTTATTTACTCACTGATGGTACAATTGTCCTTGATCCACAGGGTGACAAATACCCCAACACAGGTTATATGTATCAGAATAAAAAATAACAACCTGTGTTAAGAAGGCAATTCTGTGGGTGCTGATACAAGAAAAGACATTATGTAGCTGACTGCACTCGCTGCCTTTGAAACAGAGGATTTACGCTGTTTAATCAATGACAGAGTCCAGACATTCTCTTACTAAATTCTTCGAATGTGA
The DNA here is from genome assembly GCF_000523025.1 of Cynoglossus semilaevis. Lineage (NCBI taxonomy): Eukaryota > Metazoa > Chordata > Actinopteri > Pleuronectiformes > Cynoglossidae > Cynoglossus > Cynoglossus semilaevis. The sequence continues at coordinate 7,096,465 of NC_024317.1, read as the reverse complement.
AGCAACGTTGAGATAGTTTTTCTATGTGCACTTGAGCGTAACAGTGTTATGAAATGAAAGTTACCACCTGGGACACCAGTCTGCAGTTTCAGGGGATCAGTCACCCTGCACTGGAAGCCGTCAGAAAAAAAGTTGTCATGTAGTCAAAATTCTCTATGCAAAATGTACATAAGGCATATTTAGATTCAGTGAAGCGTAGTTACTGCTGTGTGGCTTTTTCTGGTGCACATTTTAGAAGCAAACCGCATCTCAGTTTGAATTTGATACAGTGGTCTTACATACAGTTCTGGTAGTTACTCAAAGTAAAAAAGGAAACAAGGCTTAAAAATAATATTTATCATACAATATAAAAGCACATTTTCAAGGGCTCTAGGTAACAGGACTTATACCAGAGGAAGAAACAGTAGAAAGCTACCATAAAGCTGTACAACAGTACAACAGATATAAGTTAAACATGTGACAAACTCAAGCAGCCCTACTTTTAGCCAGGACTACAGGTATAGACGTCAAACCACTGTTGGCTATTTTTCAACCTGTTTTTTTTTTCCATATAAATAACCTGTCTTCAAAGCAGTGTGTGCCAGACATAGACAGTGAACTACTCTATCTTTATCTTCAACTTCTTTTTACTTTTTAGAGGCCAAAAGTCACATCATTTTCAACTTCAGTTTGATAAATGTGTTTTCCTACTATGCCAAGTCGATATGATACTTTTAAAGTGATAGTAGCGCTCAAATGGGACTTGAGATTTAAGTATTTAAATAAATTCTTTTGTAGGTAAATTTCTAAATATATATCTAGAGAACGGGGTTCACCCAAAGTTCAGATGCTGATTCCCAAGTCAAGATAAAGAAGTAGATTGTAGCTTGGTGTAAAAGACATTCCTTGGAATTCTATAAAGAGGGAATTCTTTGTTGGAGAAATCAAGTGTTTAGACTTAAATGGATGTTATGTAGAAAAACTGATTTGTTATTTTCATTGTCTTTTTCGAGTCATAGAACTTTTTGACTTACCCTCGTAGAGATGTGTTTCATGTGATTGGACGCTGTAGTTGGAAAATGATTGACTTTTCTCCTTCCCAGTGCCTTTGTGGTTAGTTCCTACTTTTTTTTCTCTCCTCTCGTTTTGTTTTAGCCTAACAGGGTCCTGTAACTTCAAAACTGCAGACCTCGTGTTACGATGCAGGTCAGGACAAAACCCAAATGCCGTTTTCAGTCCGTGAGACAGAATTACAGGGAGAGACAGACCCCTGACTCAGACCTGACGGCTGTTATTAAGACTGTTTATATTTTTATCAATCAACTTCTTTTAGCATAGTACTTTTTTCCTTTTTTTTGTTACATCAAATGCTATGGGTAAATTTGTTCCTTTTCCCTGCCCTTGGCTGTCTCCCCCATTTTTCACCCTCACCCTCAGGGCCCAAGTAAAGTGCTGAACACTGAAGTCTGGATTTGGTTGCGATTTCTTCCTGTTGAAAAGGAACAGCTTTTTTTCCTTCTTTCTGTGAGGTGCTGGCTCAGAGCATCTGTTTTTTGTAATATAATTATTTCTGTAACATATTGTGCCCCACTTTGTCATATTAATATGACTTCAATACAAGATTGACTAAAGACACATCCTCAGTCTTTTGGGAGGGTGATATTATTTTCAATATAAATATTTTGTGAATGTTGGCTGTACTTCTTTTAAAAATAGTGATTAGTTGTTATTCCATTTACTGCCTGAATTTGAGGCTCTGCTGGGGTGAAGTTTTTTTTTTGTGCATAAAATAAGTTTGTTTTTTCAGCATTGTAATTTTTTGGCTTGCAAATAATAACAATAAAAAATAAAATAAAGTGATGGAACGAGGGCCTCTCAGGAAAAGTATCAGTGAATTTTATTTATTTATTTTTTATTCTATAATTTATCATGGGAGTAGGATGCTTTGATTCTGTCTGGCTACTGTGGAGATATGGACTCCTCCTAATGCAACTGCAGTTAGGACTAGACTAAAAGGTCCTTGAAGGAGGCAGACCATTTCTCTCTCACTTGAGTTGAAGTCAGCCAAATTCCCTTCAGTAAACACATGTTTTTTGAGAGCTATGATGACACAAGTCCTTTCACATTAAGATATACTTCACTATGAAGGGCTTAGATCGACTTAGACATCAAACCTAATTTCATGACACAGCGACATAAGAGCAAGGCCACCAAATGCAGTCGCTCTCATTTTTTTTCCTTTCCGTCTTAAGGCTTTAGTTCAATCAATCAGAATAAAATAAAAAAATCCCCTTGTCTTGATTGTGGACAAAGTCAAAGGGTCTTTTTAATTATATCTGTGAACATGTAATAAAACAGGAGCATGTGATGAATAAAGCTGTCCACTTGCAGTCATTAATGAAGCCTGACAAATGGAATATATTTTGCCGATGACTCTGGCAGCAGCAGCAGCAGCAGCAAACTTCCAATGTGGATCAATGGTTGTTGCCTTGGGACACTGACACCATTCTATTTGTGACCACAGCTTGGGGAGAAACAATGGGGGAGAAGCTAATACAAAATAGAAATAGTCTGGGCAGTCATACCAGAGGAACTGTCATGGGAATAACTTCTAAATTGATTTCTGCACAGTGCTGATGTAAACATTTCTTTCTTGCAGAGTTGTATGTTCTACTAGCTACTTTGAAGGATTTTATTAATGCATGTACTTTTTACTAAACATTCAGAGAATTTGCTGTTAGTGCTGACTGCAGGAAAGGAAAATACTCATTTTAAAAATGACACATTTTGGATTATTTCTACTGCAATGGTAGGAAACCTATTGTTTTCTGTTATGATACTGATGTGGCTTTAAATACTTCTGAGTACACGACAAACTCGACATGTTTTGGTTTGACTTATTGCTATTCTTTTTGGTTTTTCTTGAATATTGTGAATAAATGTAATTTTTTGGCTGCTTTGTCACCTAGCATAAACTCTAGCTAACATTTAGCTAATTATCTATCGCTCTTTGTCATTACACAGTAACAAAGCAATATGGACTAAGCTCAGAGTAAACTAAATCCTTGTAATAACAAGGAACTTTGCAAAACCTACCATCTTGAAACGCAATATGTTACGTTATCTTGTTATTAAAATTTGAGTTTTTTTATTCACTTGTACAAATTTCGATTTTCAACAGTAATTATTAACAAGATTTCTCTTTTCTACGTGTTACTGAGAACGTTTTAAATGATAACCTTTGGCTATATCTATCAAGTCCTAACCTTAATTTTCTCGAGGATAACCATGTTTTCTGTTCATCTTTTTCTGACCGTGGACATCTGCTCTTAGGTTTTCACAGTGTGGGCTGAGGTTACAGAAGCAACTGATTACAAACCCGTTGTAAGCCTAGTGCAGATACCGTTAGTTTTTCTTTTGGCACTAAACTTTGTTGCCTTAGTTCCTCAGACTTCCACGACCTTTTCAGTTTCATTTGCATGTAACATATCATTAAGTTGGAATAGTATGATTTCAACCTTCACCCGGTCAATCAATATTTTGGTGATTGAATGTCTTTAAGGACCAATTGTGTATTTTCAAAAATGTGTTATACATATACATATATCTGTGTTGTTACGCAAACACACTTCTCACTAATCAAATGCTGATTTACACTTTCAGTATTTGGGTGAATGTAGAATTTTGGCCTATTGTAATAAGTTCCCTTTTCAACAGCAAATTAAAGTTGTTGTTTCATATTCATTTCGAAGGTCGTTACTTTTTATGCAGTCTCTTTTTTAATCTAGGCTCTGCTGCTATTTTCTCTGCCTCTTTGTGTGTGTGTGTGTGTTTTAAGCACTTTTTAAATCCTGCAAAGCTCAAAGGCTTTCATTATACTTTTGATTGTAGTTTCATGCTCAGGGGTCATAATGGACAAAGGGTCAGTTTCAAAGGCAAAAGAATAAAAGCAACTCTTATGAGGAACTCCTTGATATGATGCAGAGCAGACGGTCGAGCGTGAACCGAGGTATTCATGTAAACGTGCACTATTCAAGTTCAAGGTCATGATTTGGCCTTTTGAGAAATAATTTGAGTTTAATGAAAGTCTCTCTTTTTTGTATTGTACATTTAAAGAGGATTTTTTTTTTGTAGTTCTTCTTCGAAGAGCGTTTCCACGTACTAAGATTTAATAATGCGTGGGTGACGCAGCTGTTAACAGAAGTGATATTCTTTAATCCACCAGTGCATGTTGATCCAGTCCTTAGCTTTGTTGTCATAAAGCAGATGTACAAGTTTCATCTCACAAAGACTCAAGTTTGTTTAACGTGAACAAAATTAATTTATGGCAGCAGACTTGAACTGACCGTTGTTTATGTCTCCCTTTGGACTTTTAAAAGTCCACACTACATTTCTAACAAGTTTTGCTAGAAAATAAACAGGTACTTCACAAATATATTTCACAGCAACAACACCCAGCTCTGCCTTCCATAAATGCCTCTCAGCATGTTGGAAAGTAAAGGAAGGAAACTTATAAAGTACTGTATGTACAGAAAAGCAGCTTAAAAAAGAATGGAAAATAAATGTTGCTTCAACCCAGAGGAAGCTTAAAAAAGAAAATAAATGTTGCTTCAACCCAGAGGAGGAGAAGAAAAAAAAAACTTGGGTCAGTGTGTGGGCAAGACAAATATTTTAGATATTATTTTATCATGTCCAAACTTAGTAGTTCATCCTCTCCCTTGCACACTGTGTGTGGGCAGTCTTGGACTGCCTGTGCAGAGCTTAGATTCTGGCAGGCATCCTGAAGGGCAGGATGGTGCCGTGCCTTTATCCATTCCTTGACAGCCTTCACATCTGGCCTCTAAACATTATTCAAACATCTAAATCTTTGAGAGTTAATACTGGAGCTCCAACTGTACTTATAACTACTACTTTGGTTGTAGATACTACTGTAATTGTAGCTACTAGCTCAGTTACAACTGCTACCCGAGTTCGTAACTGGTCCTCTAGTTGTAACTACTACTCTCGTTGTAGATACTGCTCTTGTTGATAAATTGGACTAATTGTTACTTATCCTTGTGATGTGATGATGTCAGTCGGGCTGTGTGAAGACACTACAGCAGGCGTAGAAATAGTTTTATGGGAAAGTGTGTAAATATGAAGTCCTTTGGGGGGATGCTGATGTGTGACGCCGTCGGTGTCCCTGATTGGACAGGACCTGTCATGCTCAACACTCCTGAGCTCACATATATTAAGATGAATCTCACTCTTTGACCTTTTCCCAGCTGCTGTGTTTCTGTGTAAAATGTGAAGGGAGCAAAATAAGGTGAGGAAAATAGCAAAGTAGCAGGGAAATAAATTATCATTATGGCAGCGGCTGACAATCATAGACTGGCAAGTCATTTGGCAGACAAGTCTATTGGTGGTTGGCGGGCATTGGTGCATTGTCTTGGGACCAAGACAGTGATGTATTGTGTGCCCATCAGTGTATTCATTGGTTACAAATAATAGCAGTGCAGCAGCCCTCTAGTGTGTTTATCTGCACACTGAGCCAATGTTTGGCTTTTCTGACCTTGTTTGGTTGCAGGAATGGAGCAGCGGAGTACTTAAAAAACTGTGGAGTACTTACTAAAAAATATCTTTTTGATGATGTGTGAGATTTCATGCTGTTGATTCTGTCTGATACAATAATTAGAAATAATTGCGACTAGGATTTCATTAACAAAGTTTGTTAAATAAAAATGACTTTTTGTCTTTGTGGACAGAAACAAACTTTCCAATGTTTTTTGGCTGACTTTATAATAATTTGGCCCTTTTACTTTTAGATAGTCAGCCAAAGAGTTAGCAGTACGGTAACACTAAGGATGCAGTGAAATACTGAGAATGAAATGTTATTTTAACCTAAAGCTACACCTAGCTGTCATGCTGCCACACTGACCTCCAACATACACACAATGTGGTGCTGCCCTATGCTGCAAACACACAGACACCATGGCATGTCAATGTGTGCTCCAAACACACACACACACACACACACATCATCATGATGCTGGTCCTGCGTGGGTGCAAACACTGTTCTGTGTCTGTGCTTTAAGCTGTGATCACACCAGTGGACCGTGAGAGGTCATCAGATGTGCCTTGAAACTTTTAATGTACTGCAAATAATTTGTGCCGTGGATTAAACAAAAGAAAAGGAAAAACAAACCAAAATAACCTGTTGTTAACATTAAAAAATAAAAACATATAAAGAAACTTTTTTATATATAATAATAATAATATATTATTATATTTTTTAACTGTTATTAACTTGTATAAATAACTGGTGTGATTTCTTTGTTTTTATCTTAAGACTTATATATTGCCTGTCACAGTGAAAGTCGTGAAAGTCGTGTCGTGATATTAATTATAAATGGTGCTGTTAGCTGTCCAGCTCCACTGGACATTCATTGTAAAAGCATAGTTTCAAAATTATGGACTCATGCCCAGAATGACTATGATTATATACGGCACCCGCAGCTCCCAAGGTAAGAGGTCCGGCGTTTCTGGAAATTATGGCTTGCTGTGAAAGTGATTTAAGAATATTAGTGTGACAATGTGAAAAAGTCTACACGTGTTGTCAAAGCACAGAGCAGCTCGACATTAGAGGGTGTTGAAAGAAACGAGGCATTTAACCTCAGTTCAGAGAAGAAAAGTTTTGACTTTTAGTTCCCATACCCTTGGAAGTTACTGTGGAAGTTACTTTATAAACAAGTATGTTCAGTTTCTCCTGGGCATATCCTGTCTGCAGGAGAAAAGTTGTCCTTGCTGTCAGGTGTTGATTAGCCAGCCAGGGTGATGTGGACATGACTGTCTCTGAGCCTCAGTGGGAGGTTGGCAGTGCAGCTTGATGGATGTCTTTCTTTAGAGATTGCACAAAACCATGGAGAGGGTACAAGGTAGAGAAGGAGACGAAAAAGGAGGATCTGACCCTTGTTATCTATTCATGCTGTGTGCATTTTTTGCTTTGAATAAAATGAAGTGGAGCCCGCTTCACAACATGAGGCCTATAATTTCTACAAGGTAAAGAGCATGAAAAAAATACATCTTTCTTTGAAAGATTTAGCAGATAAATTGATTTGGGGAATAATTTTGCCTCACTCTGTTTGAGGCCCATTTAAAAATGCATATATATTAAAAAAAAAGAGAGAGATGCAATGTAGTGATTAAATTGGTCATTTTCTCTTCCATTTTCCCTTGCTTGAGACCAGATATGAGTAAACAAATGAAAGAAAACATTTCATTGAGGGGAAAAAAACATGGTCTTGTTTCCTCTCTGTCAGTTTACTATTTCCTGATTCTGGCAAGACTGCTGGGAGATTGATGTGTCTGTCTCGTTCTTACCTTCTGCAACTGTTCAGCAAAGCTTAGGGCTCCATGAAACTCGCCAAATTCCAAAATGATGAATGTACACTGGAGCGTCCATCGGGGGAAGAGACAAATCTCATATCAGCCTGAGAAAGCAGGCAGATATTGAAAATGATCTGGATTTTTGCCCAGCACAATATTGAAGAGCTGTATTCTAATTGCATGAATGAATTGAATGTTGAGTTCTGATAAATCAGTGTGTGTGTGTATGTGAGTGTGTGTGTGTGTTCTTCGTCAGTGCTGCGTAAGTCATTTTCATTGTTGTTGATTGCTGGTTTACTGGAGCAAAAACCTCTGCACACACTGTAACACATCATACAAATGAAACACTTGACAAGATCTTTCACCCACATGTCAAGTGTTTCAACATATCAAATTGCGATAAGAAGAACATTTTTCAAAATACCGGTTATCATGTAAAGAAGTGGGAAGCAGCGAATCAGTATAGAAAACCATATTTATTTCTCATAAGGCTGTCCTGTAATGTACTTGTATCTACAGGGTAGATAACTGTATGTTTTCCACTGTGACTAATACTTTCTCACTGACACTTTGAATAAATCATCTGTCTCTAGTGTTGAAGGGGCACAGCAAACACAGCAAAGCAGTTCAATCCATGACCACCATGTCCACAGCACTGACAGATGCTAGGTGTTCGACGATGGTCTCAATTTTTTCTAGGAGCTAGGAGCAAAGGTGGGGGGGGGGTCTTCGTCAGTGCTGCTTCCTTTGTGAAGCAGTTCAAAACAACCTTTTCCACTACAAGATTAAAACCAATGGTGTTGCTGGATGGTGAAAACGGACCAGTACTCACTGTTTGTATTCCATTGTGACATGTTTCCAATGCAAGCATACACTACACTGTATTTCGATAAGGTCCTCTGAAGCGTATTCAGGGGCATGTGTTTAAAGGCTCATCTTCTTAAATCTGTCATCTAATGTATGTATTTATATATGTTTATATACACAAATTATGATACAAAGAAAGGAAACAAGAGCTAATGAATTTACACTGGGCATGCCCACGGACAAAAGGTCAAACGTCCATCAAGGAACTTGAAGGTGACACTGTACTGACGGCCCTGGAAAAGCTTTCTTGGACTCTTCAACCTGTTAGCAGTCAAATTTGCTGAATATCCCGTGATGTTACAGCCAAATCGTCCTTGTGTCCTTGTTGGAATGCCATCCCACTGAAGATGAGAGTCCGATTCAAAAGCCATCTGCATAGAAATAAAAGGAAATCGAGGTATTTCCTCCCCCCACAGTTCTATGGCTCCCATGTTCAGGTCCATGTAGGTTCCACAAACCACTTTGCCTCAGGCAGGCAGGCAGCCTGGGCGAACGTCTTCAAATAATGTTTTAACAACCTCCGAACAACACCTGCTGAGCTGTTTCACTTTTGAGGGTTGAGGCAAAGTGAGAATAGAGTGGGAGATGGATAGGTTGAGAGAGAAAGATAAAGGAAGTGGCCGCAGTCTGGTAAAGAGGAGTCACCAATGTGGAGCTCATTGATCAAACAGGGGATTAGTCTGGTTTCAAATCCTTGGCACCAGATGAGTAAGTCTGTTTTCTCTAGGTGGAGATCCTTCCTGTGGTCCCAGGTAATCCAGTCAGTACCGGTGGATGTAATAGTTCTAGTCCATTTGGTGGGAAGGAAAAGGGTGGATGAAGGGGGAGAGCCTGGCACGTAGCACTGCTGAAGGAACTCTCTGTTAGGTCCTGGGATGAATCTGCAACACAAAGGGGGGGAGGGAGAAGGGGGAGAAAACACACATACACTTAGCCAAACAAAGGCGTACAAATGTGAATATTACACCCTGAAGAATTTCTCTGTTTGCATGTTTCAAAAACGCAGCAATGTCTTTTGAACTCTGAAGGTTTTGTACAGCTTCGGTCTCACCTCCTGGTTCTTCTCTCTACTAAAAGCAGACGGCTTTTATGAGAGGCAACAAAGCAGAGAATGGAGGTGTGTTTAGTTCTGGCTTACTTCAGAGAGAAAAAAAAAAGATTCATTTAAATAAATATATAAAAGGAGAAAAAAGACCCCAGAGGTGTTTTCATGCTGTGCATGTCTGCTTCACAAATTGCCACTTTGGTACATGTTGACTTGAACTCAGACCATTTGTGCTGTTGCTAAATGGGTTCGGAACCCCCACTGTGTAATATTAGGCATTTATCTGAGACATTGGTTCAGCTTTTTTTGTTTGTTTGTTTGTTTCAACATCAGTTTCAGACTTTAGGTACAGACACATTTCAATAGTACAATAGTGCCATGTTAAGACTGCTGGTGAATGTTGTTTTTGGAATAATTCTCTACTGAAGTTTGTTATTAAAATATATGACACGATGTCCATAAGTTTTGAAGCACTGCAGAATTGCAGCCTTTAAAATTTTTGTCTGAATACAATTTGAATTTTGTATTTATAATTAATATATATCGTTGAGATTTAGAATTAAAACTTGGCAAACACCCTATAATGTTGTTGAAATACGAGGCTACTGTAGAACATTAGACATTAGCATGCTAGTAAAGTCCATATATTTAGAAAGTTGCTTTTGCCCAAACCCCACCATTCTTATATTACAAACATATGTTATTTATAAAGAGTAAAGTTTGCAGTACAAAGCTACTGTGAAGATCGCCAGTTTAATCATCAATCATTTGACTGACAGCTAAAACTGCCGGTGACCACTGCCTTTTAGAGCTCGAAAATCACATTAAATATGAAACTAATAACAGATGGATCATCAGAATGGCAGTAATTTTGCTAGTGACACGGAAACGACCTGTGAGCCAATTTTATTGACTGAGGATTTTATGAGATAATAGAAATGGAAATGTAGAGCAAGTAGAGTGGCGTGTGATAAAAAAAAAAAACTACTGTGTTGAGCTGAAGAATGAACGAAATGAATGAAGGAAGGAAAGAATGAGGAAAGACAGTGGATTGGAGTGGAAGAGAAGGAGAAAAGCATGGCTATGAAGAGGTTGAAAACTGAACAGGAAACTGGGGAGAGAACGCCGAGACAGGGGTGAGATGTGCAGTCAGGGACGAGGTGAGTTAAAAGTAGTACTGAGGTTGTGTCAGGTATCAGATATAGAACTTTGGTTTGAAGTAACAATGGACAGGTCAACTGATTCATTCAGGCAGGTGCCTCAGTGGATCAATGTTTTGCAACCTGTTTGGAGCCACAACACATATTTTACAATTTAAAAATCCAACTGTACAGCACCAAGCAAAAATATAATACAAACTATACATTATAAAATATGAACTCACAACTCATTGTGAGGCTTGTGCCTGTTTAGATGAACACAACTTTAATATACTCACAGGAATTGAGGAGAGACGCACATGAAAGTCTTGTCAACAACTCTTTTTTTTTTTCATCACTATATACTGCCACCTAGTGGAATTCTATTGTTTTACCCATCACCGGCACTTGGATGAATGAAGTCAAATGATCTGCATTGTTTTCAGACCAATTAAGTTACATTGGATAATTTTCCACAGCAGAACGGCTAATCTGTCACGGCACACTAATGCGCCGTGACACAATGGTTGGGAATCACTGTGACAGACTGTAATGTTTGCAGATGACATTGTAACCTGAGATGAGATAGAGAAACGAAGACAGTAAGGTCTGCAATGCAGAGAAAGGGAATCAGTGTGTGTGTATAAAAACGAGGCAGGTGAAAAGGTGAGGATACAAGTAGTACGAAGAAGTGAGGGTGAATAAGTTAATGTCAGGTTAAACCATTCAGAGCAACACGGTGCAGACATGAAGAGAAGAAGAAGAAGAGAGTGCTGTTAAGAGCCAGTGGAGATGAGTGTCAGGGATGATGGGTGAGGGAAGAACAGTAGCCAGACTAAAAGAAGAGGTTTATAACACAGAGACGTGCTATGATTTATGGTTTGGAGAAAGTTGCACTGTATAAAAGACAGGGGAGGACTGGAGGTGATCGAGGTGAAGATACACATCAGAGCTGCAGCTTAGCTTTAGCAGTTTGAACAAGAAGGCATAGAAGCCAGGCTGAAATGGTATGGACAAGTGCACAGAACAAAATGTATATCTATGGAGATAATGGACATAAGAGGTTTAAAGAAAGAGCTTTCAGGCAGAAGGGAAACAGGGGGACATAGTTTATGGACAGTTTGTGTAGGAGGGCCGAGTAGACGGAGTAGACGGCCTGACGCAGAATGGTTTAACCTGACATTAACTTATTCACCCTCACTTCTTCGTACTACTTGTATCCTCACCTTTTCACCTGCCTCGTTTTTATACACACACACTGATTCCCTTTCTCTGCATTGCAGACCTTACCGTCCCGGTCCCTGGAATAGGATCAAGGTCTGTAACAGTGTTTGTAGGACTGTGTAGTGGTTGTATATAATGCTGTAGCATTGCCTTTGATATAATTTTCTTTTACTTTTAATGTTTTTCAGGTGTAGAAACTTGATCTTCATGTTGTTTATGTCTTACAGATTATTCAGCAACGCTTACTTTGTTTTATTTAAAAAAAATGTCTTTTTACTTGGTCCAAAATCTGGCTCCCGGTGCCTGCTGCTAGGTTTCTCTCTCAGGATCCCGTAATCCACATTTGTTAACAACTAAACCTACCTTGTACCTTTTTGCCCTTGTGGATATGTCGGCTGATGGGGGGCCTTTGCCTTAGCTGCATTTAAAGAACTCATCGAAATTGCTTTCACTTTTTCATGTAGTTCACACATTCTCCTTGATTGCCTCTGTTTGACTCCTTCACAGCATTCCTCGAAAATGACCTAATTACTTTACTTGACTTGCAGGGTTAATATCAAAAGACACATGGTTTCCCAGATCGCTGCAGTAAGCTGCATTTCAGATATAAAACCTTTACTTCTTGTCAGTTCACATGTTATACTTTCTCTTTCATGAGTGTGTCGTCCACCGTATGATCGTCCACCGTATGATCAGTTAAGGTAAAGCACAGGATAACCTCCAGCAGTAGCAGGTTTTACATTACAGCTCTCTCTACCTTCAGACACAACCCACCAGAGGTTTGTTAGTGGGAGAAGAAGGTCTCTATGCAAATTGTGTCATTTCAGCCCACATGTGTGTGAGTGACTAAGAGAGTTCTGTGTTTCCTTTTTTGTCTTTTGCCTTCTTAAATAATGGTGCTGCCAGTAGAGGTGGATTATTCAGGGATGTTTAGCATAGATCCAATCTTTGCTGTCACGTAAGCCAGGGGCATACTAATTTAAAGGTTGCATTAAATCACAATTTACTCTGACTTCAGTTAGTTAAAGGAGCCAAGGACAATTGCTTCAGTGAAAGAATTTATTTAGTGGAAAAACACTCCACCCATTTCCTCCTGTTCCCATTTAGAGCTGAACAAATCAATCAGACCGCCCGAGAAACCTCCTTAAAGGGTAGAGTCTAAAAAAATTAAAAAACAAAACAGAAGACTCCAGACATGAAAATACACCAACATTCATTTAATGTGAAATTCACAATGGCAATAGTGAAGCAAAGCAAACAAACCTAAAATAATTAGTAGGGCTTCGTTTTAACTCTATAGAAATGAAAACCTGGACAGTTTAGCAGCTGGATTCAGCCTACAGTGTCATACTTCTCAAAACAATCATTTATTATTTATACCAAATGACACTGTTTACAGCGTCTTTATGATATGATATACAAGAGTGAGGGTGAAGAATACAAGATGGTGTTTTTGATGGGAGTGAGCAAATGAGGCGTTGCTATTGTTCTCTTCCATCAACTGCAACTTCTTAATTTTAACAAACAAACGGCGGATGTACAACATGATCGATGGTCACTTTTGCTCTGAAAGTGTTCTTCAAAAAATAGCTTGTCCTGTCAGAGTGTGCATTTTCCTTTCCTGTGCATCTATAGTACGTTTGTCGTACACTGCAGTGTGTGTGTATTGATGGTTAAGACAAAGAGCCAAGGCGATTGAAGAGCCTTTCAAATTAATTAGATGTCTTATGGGACTTTTAGCTTAAATATGTACAGTATGGGAATCCTGCCTTAATATCAGTGACATTCACTTAAGTGCAATGATAGAGAAAAACAATCAGAACAAAGATTTCTATTACTGCCTCCCCCATTCTGCCCGGCTTAAGGTGTATAATTGTTTGAAGGGAGCAGAAATGGATTGTTCTAGATAGCCAGTGGAGCGGGTAATGCAGATCTATGGTGGGCGAAATGTTTTGGAAGGTGCTCCCCAGACTTGCTTTTTCACTGTGACTTCCACAAACAAAATGGCCTGCCTTGTCTGCTGCTACAGAGCAGGCATTGAAGGGCTCCCTCTCTGAAAGACATAGAGAAAGAAAAGAAGAAACATGGGTGTCAGGGACTGGATTTACCGCCTTTCTGCTTTTCATGCCAGTTTTCTTTTTCTTTTTTTGTATTAAAAATAAAATGATTGCCTGTGTACATGTGTGTGTGCCTGCCTCAGTGCACCTCAGTGACACTTTTCAGAGCAAAATAATAAAAAGAAAAAAAAAACCTGCAGGAAATTACATGGCTTAGAAGAAATGGAAAATAAAACAATGCCATGTTGCTGTCCTGGTGTCTTGTGACAAAACAAATACAAATGAGGCAATTTGGCTGGAAAAGGATGAAGGATGAAAGGCCTTTCATGTAGCTGTGTGGACTATGCTGTGTGCTGATAGCTCCTTCAACAAGACCCTCAGAGGGGCATCAGGATGTTAAGTGGACTCTGATAAGAAGCCACACAACAGCATGTACACAAACACACAGGTATCAGGGACATCGTACACGCGTGCAAACACACACACACACGCGAACACACACACAGAGATATCTAGTTTCACTCGTACAGAGGAGCAAGCAGTATGTCATGGATTAGTGGTTAATGGGATTGGCAGGCCTGTGTGAGCCACTGTAATCGAGCCCACACAATGGCTGATAACAGGGACAAGACAATGAACAAAGGAAGTAATGAAAGGAAGTGGAGCTGATCCTGCGAATGCACCACGGACACAGACACCGACGTGTGCTATGGGTTAAACTCACGCTCTGGATTCAAATACGTTGGTGGGCTGTTGTTTTAAATGAACTCCACTTAGATGCTCTATGTTTTACTGGAGCTTCACTGGTGGGCTCCTGAGGGCTGACCTACATCATGTGACTGGGTCACATGTAGTACCATCTTTCCTCGGCCTACGTTTGGGCAGTTCACTTAGTGTCTACGCAGGAACTGCCGACATATGAGTCGTCATTTCTAGTCACACATACGAACACTCTTTGACAGTGATTCTAAATCATGAGGCCATGGCCCAAACCAAGACCTTCAGTGCCACCTAAAGGGCCACTGCAAAGATTTAGTTTTGCACCTGTGGGCCATGGAACTGCAAAGGTTATCAACTGAAGACACCAGAGATATAATATCTAGCCCATCGAGCTCCTTCGGCCCATTTGGGTAATTAAGAAAAAAAAAAAAGTTTCACTCTTCGTGGCCCACGTTGTCTGTTTATATGTTTTCAATTATAATGTACTATTGGTTTTCAGCATAAGTCAAACCAGTATTGTTGTTTGAAAATGTAGGCCCAGCAGTCGTTTTCTATCAGCTTTTCAGCTTCACAGAGTTCCTTACTATAATGAGTTTCTGGAGAAAAGTGCAATACAAAAGAAATGCAAATCCCCAGACCACGGCCACTGATGCATCGCTATATCATCAACGATTCTGGCTTTAGTTCTATTTCTTAACCTCTGCCTGAAATATTTTATTTTTTAGTCAACTCCACCAAACATGCAGCTAATGATACCATTATGATGATCAACCACAAAACAAGTTTACAAAAACAAAGTTGTCCCATATTTGTCCCACGGTGGGGAAATTCACAGGCTGCCACACAGCCACACTCACTGAGTATGTGGTTCCTCTGGGGCTTTGACCCAGGACGTTCTGTCTGTAAGGCAGATGCGATTCCTATACTATGGAACCACAACCATTCAAAATGTCCTGTTACTCAATAACTAGCCTGTAGTTTTACTTAAAAAAAAAAGTGAGTTGTTTCGCAAAAATCAAGTTTCCGTGTCATATAGTTTATAATGAATTTTAAAGTAAAATCATCCCTTCCTGTCTATTTGCATGTAATTAGGATTACATAGTCATAGAAGCCCCATCCAAACAACAATGGCATTTTTAATCCTTTACAGCTACATCCATTCAAAATTTCTGTGGATAACCAAAAAAACAAAAAACAAAACTAAGATTTTCATCTGAACGAAAAGTAAACAAATAAAAAAATAGCTGTGGTTCGGTCCATTCTCTATTAATTAATAAGGCTGCTACAGTAGAGGCATATTTCTCCTTCTACACTACTTTCCAGTGATAAATATAATAACAGGGAAAAATTGCAGCAACTAATTTTTTATTTATTCCCACACAGCCTGTACTTGGAGATAAATATTTACAGTAGGCGGTTGTGCGTTGAGTATTTGTGTCACGTCTGCCTAATCATGCACAGCATGTAAACACTCAGTTGATTATTTTGTGTAGAAGATTTGGGTTAATGAGGAGTCAGTCAACATGAGAGGGTTTCCCCACCTACTGCTCCGACCGACACTCGGCGGTGTGAAAAAGACGGGGACTCGGAGACAGAGAGCAGCTTGAGAAAAAAATACCAAAACAAAGACTAACCTTTACAGAAGCAAGAATGCAGCTTGTTTGCTGTTGTCACGTCTTCTGCATTTTGCTTCCAGAAGCTAAAAAGGGGAGTATGGCTGGGTGTTCTGCAAAGACACGGTCAAGAAAAAGAGGATACACGTGTATTTAGCAGAGAAGCAGCTTCAGGCTCTGACCCCTGACCTCCTTGCTCTGGAAATTCATCAATGTTATTCATACATTTCTTTCTAAATGCATGAGCAAAATTAACATTTACTATAACTGACAAAAATATTAAAGACAATCATTTTGTTTAAATTAAGCTTATTTTGCTTTGTGCAGCAAACTACACTAAGAATCTCGGATGCATTATTTGAAGGAAACCAAATACAGCAGCTTACCTTGACAGGCTGGAAAGCCCCCCATCGATCGGTTTCTTTTTGAAAATTTTAAGCTTGAACAGAGTATTGTGAACAGCCAGTGACTGGAATATGTCTTTTGGCTTGTAAATCTGTAGAACACCACTGGGAGGAGACCACGGATTGTCACAAAGCACTGGACGTTATTTATGATGGTGGTGCCGCTGTGTGTGTTTGTTAGCAAGGTGTGAGTCAATTAAATGAGTACAAGTTGAGTTGATCAACCTGTCGTGGAGTGCTGGACCGCTGCCTATAAGACATTATTTTATTTGCTGTGTTTAGAGTTGGCCTACAGAGCTGAAATCTACCTCAGGAGCAGAAGTGACCATTGATAGATTCATCTGTAGCCTAAGGCAGGGACCACCGGTTAGTTTACTGCCCCGATTCATGCTGTTTATTTTTTGTCTCGACTGGTTCAGACCACTTAGATGGTTTGCTTTCATGGCCGGTCCTGTTTAACACGGTGTGTGTGTGTGATCTTGACACACTTTCACCTGTACACACCCTCCTTAGCCTGGAAGTTTGATGCAACAAACTTCTAGCTCAGTGGTTATCAAACGTTTTATACTCTGTGCCACCTGAGAAAACATTGATCTCTCTGAGTACCACCATGATGACCAACATTAGAATACAGCAGCCGAGGCCTGCCCTGTTAGCTTCCACCACAGGAGAGATGTTTATAAAGATGTTTATGTAGTTTGAGAACCACTGTTCTAGATCGTATGTTTCAGATTTGTTTAATTGAATATGTAAATGTGAAAATGTGAATTTTTCACTAGACCTCTAGAGGGTGCTTGTGTACCACCGGTGGTACGCGTACCACAGTTTGAGAACCACTGTTCTAGATTGTTCAGTGACAGAGGATACATTGAAAAAGAAGTTGGCAATTGGCGTAGAAGCCTCGTCAAGTCTAGAGAAGTCAAGTCTACAGAGGGAGTTTGAATAGTAAAATCTCACATTACAGGAATATACTTTATGGATATTTGTACTTTGAACAAATAATAGTAAAAATAATAAGAAAAAAGAACCAACTATTACACACATCCATAGCAGTCATGTGCCTTACATGTATTTGTGCATTGGTCGTGTGTGTGTGTGAGTGAGAGAGAGATTGTGTGAGGTCTTACCCTCGTGGTCTTGATTTTGTTCCCAGAGGAGCACATCCATCCAGAGTTGTCAGGCAGAGTCTTACACTCTTCTCCCTCCAGACACGGTTCCATCTCACACCACCACTTTCCAATTACGATTGATGCTGTGGAAGGTGAAGCACAGGCAAGTTTAGTTCATCATCATATTAAAAAAAATTAAAAGTGACTAAAGAAAAACCTTAAAGGAGAAATATGCAATTACAAGTGACATTTTCAGACCACAGCGTGCGTCCAACAGAGGACGTCTCCTATCATTTTCACTCCGTAGCACATCGGGGGAATTACTGTGGCCTTTGCTTCACCAAGAAGGGGTTTTTACTTTACTGTTACAGCCTCTGTGAAAGTACTGAATGCCGACCATTTTACATCTGCTCCTGTTTGCTCCTCTTAATCTCCCTCTCCTTACATCTGCTCCTCTCTCTCATTTTTCCATTTCACTGTAAATGCTGAGGCAGATGGCTGCATGTGTCTGGTTCCCTGTCTTTCACCTGTTAGGGAGAATACTTCCCTCTTCACCTCCACTGACAATGGGGAACATATTTCACTGAAATCACACTGCAGCTTATTTCTGAGTTGATTTTTTTTTAACTGCTGAAAATTGATGTATGTGATATTTTACTGTAGCATTTTCACACAGATGCATTCAAGTAGCTTGAAAAGTATATTAAAAAAATCACAAGATAGGATTTTTGAAATGTATCTGTAGAAGACTTGTCTCAGTTATCTCATAAAAACAGGCGACGCTATCACTTTCCTCATTGATTGTTGCTGGTGCTGCGAATAATCAATGACAAAATCAATGAACACCTTTACAGGAATGCATCTCACAAGTTTAGACAATGGCAAAGGTAAAAACTTCAGGTATATTATCACTTTCTGACTGCATTCATGTTTAAGAAAAAAAAGGAAAAAGTAAAAGTCAGTCAAAACAGTGAAACTTTTATTTTGTCGTTTTGCCTGATTAAAACAACGTCGGAGTGTTTAACCATGTTCTAGATTTTAATTAAGCTCTGCAACAGCAGAAAGAGTGGCTGAATAAATAGTTTGTGTCAAAGCCGATTACTTACACAAAACAATCACGCAAACTAGAAACGTTTTCTACTAATTACCTCTGCTAAATGTGACACATGGAGACTTGGAGACCTTAAATAAAAAGACACAACAACGAAATAGTGGTGTACAGTTCACGAAAGCTGAGGAGGAGTTACTGGAGTCTGCGAAAAACATTGCTATAAAGCAGTCTCAGTTTTGTTTGTCTAGTTTTATCTAGAGTATGACACAGGAGGACATGTATAATACATGTGTGCTCCCGTCCACTCTCTTTGAGCAGTTTCAGAGAAACACACTCATCCGGTTGTAGAAATTATTATTTTTTTTCCCCCATCCTGCCATTGCTGCATGAGCTGCTCTCACTGTTGACGATAATGTCTTTTACCGAAGAAATTAATCATTCTGTTCATTTTGCTACATTGCATGTTAGAGCGCAGACTCATTTTTAATCAAAACTAATTGCCTCTCATTAACACCAACCAAATTCCTTCCCCCAGCTATCTGACGCAAACAAATATGTTCACGTCTTCTCATCAGGATCTCGCTCTTCCTTCCTCTCCTTCCCGCCAACTCTTCTGTCTTTCTTTTTGTGTGTGAATGTGTGTGTGTGTGTGTCTTCTCTAAATTGTTTACTAAGACCTCCCCAATGACAGATAGGCAACGTGAGTAACGTAAACAAATAAATTAATAATTAGACCGTGGGCTTTGTTTACCTAGTGTATACGTTCCTCTAATTAACTCGCTGCAGTCCATATGCTCAATTAGTCCCTCATGGGAATGTGTTCACCTACACTCTGACTTATAGTTGTTTTGGATTTAGATGAACATCTGTGTTACTCGATACATAATAGTAATAGGTCAGCACCCCAAATAAATATCGCAAGTGTATTTTATGATTAATCAAATTAAGTTAATGTGTTAAAAATAGTACAAAGTCAAAAACAAAAGAAAGGTAAAGTAATTTAAAGCATCCATTCATTGGTTGCTTATTCCTTTGCATGGTCGCTGCACATTTCAACATTAACCGACCTCCTCTTGATGTTGAGGGAACTTGTTCAGTTTCCACTCGATGTGTCCTGTAGACACAGAAGATCATCAACAACCCAGCTGTGAACCTGCCCTTTGGCTGCAGTTATATTTGTTTACCTTATCCACTAATTACCTCACACTGGTGCACTGCCCACTGTGATTCAATGACCTGTTCTCCCTTTACAACGTGGAACGAGTTGCTTTTAATGTTCAATGCCGAGATAACACGGCCTGTTTAAATTCAGTTCATTTAAGGTACTGTAGAACATTTTGATTTTTGTCAGAACTCATAATAAGAGCTATACAAATAGCAGTGTAAATACAGCACATCCTGTTTGGTTACACCAGATTGACAGGGACAGATCTAGACCTGATTCCATTTTCAATACAAGGGATCCTTGACTTACAGTATTTCAGAGTTCCGTTCTTACAGTGTGTCATAACTCAATTCTTGCCGTTAGTCAAAACTCAAAGTAAAGACTGCATATATTTTATCAGGCAGAGCAGCGCGGTTAAAACCTATCCGGTTTACAGAGCAGCCTGTGTGGATGATATAATAATCAACAATGTGTAAAAAACAGTTTTTTTCCATGGTTGCGTATGAACAGAGAGTGTAAAAGACAGAAGCTTCTCTTCTGCCACAACTACCTCATCCAGTACTGTATGAACACCTTGTGTCTGGGGCTGCAGCAGGGCCAGGACATCAGTCTCTGACCTTGACCATTGGATGGAAGCCATTTCTGGGTTGGTTTCCATGCATCACTCTCTAGTGACCACTGACCTCTATCAGTCGTTTTACTTTGACTACTCCCTGTGCAATCATCAGCTTAGAGGGCACAACCTTTGTTCCGACATCAGCAAACTTTACTACTGCTCTGTGTCTGTCAGGGGCAAAAGGCAGGGGACTACAGCAGGCCAGGTTCTAAATCTGGCTACTAAATAAGGCGTCCCCTCCACCAGCTGCTCCTGTGTACTCTTCTGTTCAAAACGATCAGTTACTCTTGCAGGAGTTTGGGGCTGAACATTTCCAAGGTTCAGCTTCAGCCAAACACATCATTATGCTACACTTTGGAGACGGGTGTATTCTTCATCGATTGCCTTTTTCTGAGTTGCTAAAATCCAGTTTCCATTGTTTTGTCTGCTGCAGTCTTGTTCGCTGAGAGAGTCAGCCTCCAGGTGGAAGGAGGTTTCTTTTACCTGACTAAATCAATACTGCTGTATATGCAAGCCTACTTACTCAAACTCAGGTTGAAAAATATGTATTCAAACTAAATTATATATATAAAGTGTGTTCAGTTTATATAGCCATATTTATATTTATAACTTTATTTGTCTTTAATAGAAAGAATGGCAACTCAAAAGCCAAAATAGTGTGAACACCCGTGGTGTAAGGTTATGGTGAGGTGTAGGGTGAGGACCGATTCTTGTAAAAGAAAACTTTAAATAATGAAATGCATGATTGTAGTTATTGGTGTACATGAAGTTTGGTTTAAACCCCAGCCCAGGTGCACATCCCCAAAGACTACTTATCTAGGAGGGATGGCAGTGGTGGCTTAGTGGTTAAAGAAGTGGACTTGGTGCCAGAAGGTGCCAAGTTACCACTGAGCTGCACCTCCCCACTGGGAGCACTGGGCGTTAAAAGCAGAGGTCACATTTGGTTGTGTGCAGTTCACTTTCCTTGTACTAACACCGTGTGTACGTGATGCCCACATGGACATGAAAGAGTTTAAATATGCCCTAATAATTGTACAATTCATTCACACAAAATGTCCTTTGAAGCATCAGCAGTAGGTTCCATGCAATAAAGAACTGGCGTCAATTAATATGTCTCTCACATTTTATCACACTGTCAAAGATGACAGATGAGCTTGGAATAATCAACAAACTGAGAGAATGTTTGATTGGACGCGTTGACCATGTAGCAGACTGTAGTCTGCAGACTTGATGGACAAACAACTGAGAGTAAGGCTTGAATTGATTGAAAAACATGAAGCGATGGACCTGTTACAAGTGCATCTGTCAGATTGCCGCTGAGTGGGCCCCGTGATGGATTGAACCTCGCTGGCACGTCCCTGCCAGGTAGCAGAATTTTTGAACATCTTTGACGGATCAAGGGGGAGAATTGATTTCTGTCCGTGTCAGAGTATGAATATGCTCCTATAAGGGCAAGGAGTCGTGAATGTGTCTATTTTATTAATCCAGGACCAGCTGCATGGCACCTTTATTCTTTCTACAGCTTTATGGTTGCTCTTTATTTTATTTTGGTGAATAGCTCGCCTAAGGTCAGTGTGCAGAGCTGAAAGCAAATCGCCTTTAAATTCTCCCGCAGATTGTACAGTTAATTTACAGCTGTGAAGTGAAGGATGATGATGATGAATCAGTGGGGCAATCGTGGAGTATTTTTCTTCTCCTTTCACCTGAGCACTTATATCACCACTCCATACCTGCCTGTAATTACAGTTATTAGCCCAACAAGAGACTAATCAATTCACCATCATAAGAGCGGTGAAAGCACCCAAAAAGTCAGTGGAAAAAAATGATTAAAACCGCACTTCCTTTTTAATAATACCTCGGTGTAAGTGCAAACATTGTTCACAATGTGGGGTCAAGGGAGCGTGAAGCAGGTGTATAATTACAGCAGGAAATCATAAATGGACGGCTGAATACTCGTAGATCTTTGCCCTCTGGGAAAATAATGAGCTAATGCAATATTTGCTTTAAGGGAATATTATTTCCTATCAATCACATGTCTTAAAGACCCTATATTATTTCTGAAAAAAACAATTGAAAATATTTTCAGGTTATACCACCCATATATCGCTGATCCTGTTTCTTTTATTTCATATGTTGGAGACAGAGGAATGCCAAAGTTCCTCTAGATTTTATAACTAAATAAAAATATGATCTAAATGTAAATATAGTACATCCCAATTAAATAGAATAATTATCTCTTTTCTTGTTTGTCACTCAGCAATGCACTGTTACTTGTGTAAAAAGAAAACGTATGCATGAGAGATGTACCAATATTTCAACACGTGACTCCTGTCACACCCTGACTGGCTGCACTGACACTGTTTCCATTAGGCTGCAGACTTGATACTGTACTGTTTCATATGGAGCAACACAGGGGCTGAACATGCACTTTGACACAGATGAGGTGTATGGATGAATGGGAGCTACCTCTCCATGCTGGGAGAGGAAGGGGAATCACCTACACTAATGTCCCCACACAGAACAAGGGTTGAGTCACCCGTCTGTCTTTAGTGGAGACGTCTTTGAGCTGTAAAACAGAAACTAAATCACTTCACATTTCCTTACAGAATAAAGAGTGAATCCCTCTTGATGCACATACTTCTCTGTGAATGATGCTGGACCCAATGAAATCCCCTTGCCATGGTCTGTTCTCCCTGGTCCATGTCACATAGTTTATCAATCCTCTACTGCTCATGACACTGCCCCCTGCCAACTATTGTTTTGTATTTCAAAATAAAAATGGTTTAATAAAACCATTTGTGTAGGCAAGAGTTTTTGTTCGAAATTGAACATTGTTTTGACCAAAGCATTTCCAAAAACATATCAAATGATATACAAAAAAAATATTCTGGCTTAGTTAAAACTATGTGGCATTTTTGTTTCTTCTGATTTTGCTATAATGTTTAAAAAATATTTCTAATAGTTTCAAACGTTAGCGTTATTAGTTTTTTATGTGCCAGGCGTGTAATAGTTTTCATATAATCGTGAAAAAAACATTTGAGCTCTATAAAAGCTGTAAAATCGCTTCAGATTTGTGGTATGTTTAAGCAGTAGTAGATTGGAGTTATCATGCTTAGATTGCCTCTTGTGGACGAACTGCGTATTTCCCTTTAGTTTAAGAGGCTCAATATGTGAATCAGGGCAGATACTGTATAATGTATCTCCCATAAACCAGGAAAACATTTCATGCCTTTGTTTTATATTGTTTTCTCTTTTGTTTCCTTCTTTAACACTCCAACCATGGCTTTCTGAGAATAAAAAATAAAAAGACAGAACCTTTCAGCCTCAGCTGAGGGTCAGATCCACTGCTGGCAGGTGAAAGGTAGAGAGTCTAATCACATCACCGACGCTGTGAAAACTCAATGTGATGTGACAAAGACAGAGGGGGAACCGGCCTTACAGTCATTATCTCCAACTTCCCAAAAGATGCAAACATTGTTTTTGACCCAGGAGTATCTCTGTTTTTGTTTCTTTTCTCCTCACGTTTCTTTATGTATGTGAAGAAAAAATAAGTTTTCTGTTGTACAGTATAATCTATACCTTCTGTCCACACCCTCAGGCTGTATCTGCAGCAGGTTGGAATCATTCTGCCAACCACTTGCAATTGCATGGAATAAATGTGTGTGTGGGGGGTATAAAGGAGGGGTGTACATGTGCGTATGTGTGTGTTCCCATTCTATATACTGTACATCTCATCCCTAAGAATCAAATATGTAAGGATGTTTTTTTAAATTTGTGGTTGACACTTTCTTCTTTTTCTACTGACAATGTTATTGTAGCAAATGCATGATGTTTCCATTTAGTTCATCATGTGCATGTGTTTGACCAGTAATGAATACACTTGTCCTCCCCCTCAAGAGGGAGCACCATCCTCCCAGACTATCTCAAATGTACCATGACAACCTGTCATCCTCTGTTCCATGCGCCCGCAGCCAGACAGAAGGGTTCATTCCCCATCAGTGATCAGCGGCATCTGCATACATTTCTTGATGAAAGAGTTTATTGCTGCAACGGCAGCAGCTACATGACAACACAAGGTGTTAGCACTGGAACACAACAGAGCATCCCAGTGCCTCCACTATATATGTATTGTATCTGTGTGTGTCCACGCTGCAGCGCAACATCTTACACATGCCGTACGCTAAGATTAAAGCCATCGTGCGGTGACAGGCGTCTAATCTGAGTGCATGTGATCAGCCCGGCGAAGCTGGAGCATTTGACTTGTTAAAAGGAATGTTCTTCACTAAGAGCCTCCTTGGCCCTGACATAACTGGGACATAGTTCTCCTTGTCAGAGTTAATAATCAATTCCCACTTTGGGGATAATCTGACAGCGGACCCCCCACTGAGCATGACACTTCATAACACAAGCTGTTGTCACATTCTCATATATTAATAACAAGGCAGTTACCAATAGCTGCTGAAATAACCCCACATGACCCACATTCACAAGGTGGTGAAGACTGGCGACAGTGCAAGCACTGTTGGCTGCATGCTTTGATGTTGGCATTTGATACTAATGACCAGTAATAGAGCAACATCAGAGAGTCTGGAGTTTGATTCCGTACTCACTCTAGTTGATGATTCAAGCCCTTCCAGGAATACTGATGACATCACTACCTGTACTAAATTGGCTCTGGGGTTGTGTTGCTCAAAAAGCAATCGGACTATGCTACAATATACACACATGGAAGGAGTTAATCTGAAGACTATCTATCCATCTATCCATCCATCCATTGTTCAATCTATCGTATTTAGATATTTAGATTCACACTTTATAAACTTAACCCTACCCCATGTGGAGTGTGAGGAAAATGGAACAATCAAAAGAACCTGTGCACAGGTGAAGAATCTGTAAACACACCATCAGTGTCTAACAGTAAAAACACCAGATAGGTGCTTTAAATTTCATGAAACCCCTTTATACATTTACAGCAGGCATCGTTATAACACCGTGCTGCTTTCGACCTCCTGTAGATCCAAAGAGCAGCCTCTTTCAATAACACACATTGGCGGAGGTATTGGCCATGCTGTGCTGGTGGAGGTTGACAACACTAAGTCTGAAGAAAGTAAGAAAACAAAGCCTGACCCTTTTGCTAGAAATTTGGTATTTAGTCCTCCAGGCTCTGTGTCCAAAACAAGTGACCTCTGAAGGTAAACGTCTTATTTTTATTCTGACTCCTTCTGTTTTCTTCTGGGTACATAACCTGTGTATGGTACAGTGGCAGTAGGTGTCCCCCAGGGGGTTTGCGAGATGAGATGAGTTGGGCTGCAGCACGATTTCTTATCTGGATGATACATTAATAATGCTGAGACCTGGGGAGAAAGCTCCATCTGGGCCAGGCCAGTGCACTGCTTAGGGGGGCAAACCAGTGACAACAAAAGTCTGTAATCCCTCACAGTGCAGCGTTAACCTATGGGGACCAGTTGACAAACACACACATTCAGAAATAAGATTCCTAGACAGTCTGATGCGGCAGTGCTGTTTGACCTCTGGTGTTTATGTATCTCTACCTAAAGAAAACTTGGTGTTATTGCAGCAGATGACAGCCCTAAAGCCAAAATTAGCTCCTATTAACATATTACTTTTGCCCTGACATACATTCATAACCAATAACAAATGGTGATAAAAATGAATGAGAAACCAGGTGTGATTCCTTTTGCTCTTACAGGGTGTTGCATTAACACCCAGTGCCACAGCTTTCTGCTCATTGACTTGTCATCTCTCATTTATTCAGCGCTATTTCTATGAGGCAGGATTATCAATACAATTATGCCACAGTACGCTAGCAGGAGGAGGCAGAAACAAGGTTGAAGCATGGAGTCTAAACATCCTTTATTTTTCTTTTTTTATGCTTCAGAAACGGCTGACGATATTGACGATTAATCACATAAATTGATGGGTGAGGAATAATCAGATTAAAATTTTAGCGCATTTGGCGCATTGTACATTTCCCATAATTCCACCATTCATCCATGTCACACCAATACACTGCTGAGACACACGAGATTATTTGGACACGTTTGCTTTCCCACAACAAACTATAGGCTTAAAATACCATCTCAACGCCATGTGTTTGCTGAGACTCCACACAGACGCTCGGATTGTGTTAAATTAACCTCCACCAGTGCAGAAGGTACGTCTGGGATGTGGATTTGTCTTGACTAATCATGATTAATTACGATTAATCCACGACTGCTCTGTGATTGATCCAACCAAAAATGTTCATCTTTTTACAGCCCTAGCCCAAGCTACTGTGTTTCTCTAAAACTCCCTCAAATATCCGCTTCTTTTACTGCTCCTCGTTACTGGGCTATCGTGTGTGTTTTACCTTCATTTGTCATAATTTACCACCAGATCGGCCACATGGGCTCTACAAGTCTCTGCATGGGCACAAACTGTGCATTGTCATAAACAGAGGAATTAGTGTGGGCCACATGTGGTTACCAGTTGTCCTTCATCCACATGTGGGTAATTAGTGAAGGACACACGGAACCTTAAGACAAACCCATATGGGTCTGTTTTCTAGACTGATTGATGCAAACTGCACTCCGTCTACAATGAATCAGGTGGAAAACAAGGAACAAAGAGTTTGTTTGGACAAATGAGGAAACTGCCGAACGTCCTCACTAACAAAGCTGCTCCGTTCCTTAATGATCTCAGTGTCATATCAGGCTATTCTGCTCAGTGCTCCAGTAAGATTGCATCCCACTGCAATTACATTACCAACTGCCTGCTGTTGCATACTGCATATACAGTTTGTGCTTTTAGTTCATTGTTTTCAATCACTCATAAATGTAAAAGCAAATGTGCAGTACCACTGTGAGCCAGCAGATGCCTCCTTCCTTAGACATACTTTCCAAATGACTAATACTGTCATAAAGATATTGCAGCAAATATCTTTTTGCAAGTCATTTAATAAGAAATAAAGACAAGTTTATACATTTTATATTTGTTCCAAAAGTTGTTTTTCTGAATCAAGAACCTAAAGAACTAAGAAACACCAGAAGAAGAGAATAGTGAAAGGCTCCAATACATATTCAAATACAACACCAAGATACCACTTTCAAAATCAAAATTTGGTGCTAAATAAGCCTTTCACCATTCAATGACCTTGTGTCTGTCTGTGGTAAACAAAAAAAAAAAACAAAAACAACAAAAAAAAAAACTTTGTAGATGGAACCATTAGTAAAATCACACAAGAGAGAACCAATACTGAAAAAAATGTGTTTCTCATGCCATCAGCAGTGTGACGTTTATCTCCCCTTTTTAAGTACTTTTTTGAACACTATCTAATTAAACAGGAGTGATTATGATGTAGCTTGAACTTGTTGTTGGTCAAAAAATACCTCAGACTGATTACGTTTTCTTTTTATGAGATCTGTCTAGACAACATGTAGTGACAAAGGCTCGGAATAGAAAATCTATTTGACGAGTACAAAGACCGCCGTCCATTATTCACAGCAAGACAGTGTCTGCCTCACCACACAAGGACGGGACAGTCTGCTTAAAGAAAAAAACAAGTCCCAAGGTCAAAGCTCTGTAAATGTTTCATTCAGGAGATATCTCTAACCAAAGGGCAAACACAACATCATTTTTTCTACAAAAAGCTCAAGGACAGAAATTTCAGCTCTTCACTGAAAGTAAGTCTTTATCCACAAAGAAGTTTTTTCACAGACATCACTGTAACAGAAGTGCTGTCTTTTGAAAAATAATTTTATGCAGATTTAATAGGACTTTATAATTAACATGTGTATTTTTTAATTATTATTTGACTAAAATGACAATATGTTTAATAACATATGAACCTAGTCCACTGAGATTTTGATTTTGAGTAAAACAAAGCTTAGCAACATGGTCGCTCCGTCACTGATACTGGTTGAATTTACCAGCAGCTTCCATATCCTCACACTCAAAAGTATTTCTCCTGCATGTACTGAACTGTGAAACCTATACTGTAACAGCATGCACCAACACACATCCTACTACACACCTAATTTATCATGCCCTCAGGAGACGTTCTTTGGTGACATTCATACATCGTATCAAATTCTTATTCTGAGATCTTCCTCAGTGTCAGCTGTGACTAACCAACCCTGTGAAGCACACTGAGCAGACCTGCCTGGCCTTTCATGTAACATCCCTCATAATGAATGTATTCTGCTGTGATGTCTTGGTGTGAGGGCGGTCAGAGCGATGACTCTGATCTCGACTGAAGGTGTAGGTGCAAGGATGAAGGCTGAGGTGCAAGAAATGAGCTCTGCGAGGTGCAAGGGGGCAGCAGTGTTCTGCTGCGTGGACTTGTGATTTCCCTTCCTTCCTTTCTTTCTTACATTATGGAGCTGGTGTCCCACAGCCTGATTGTTTTTTGTTTTTTTCCAGCTATAGTAATTCAGGTGCACTAGCCTGGAGCTTCCCTGACTCATGTTTATTAGTTATTCATTTCCAACAGCCCCTGCAGCCTTGGGCTATGTGGTCGGTAACATCCTCCTTGTTCAGGTGCTCGTGGTCCGACTGGCTCTTTTTTGGTCTCCCATGATACCCGGCAGCATTGTGCTGCTGGGTCCTCGAAGGAATAATGTGGTTTTATTACAGGAAATAAAAATGTATTAAGCCAAGATGTTGCATATTGATATGACCCTGATCTTAGGGGGGTTTATTAGGGCAGGTGAATATTTAAGAACAGTTCGAAACACAACACAGTAACGAGAATCTGTTCCCTCATTTACATCAAAACAAATCCATATTGTACTGTTAAATATTAATTAGAATTGACAGAGAATGTGATGCTATTCCTCATTAAACCATACATACAGTATGTGTTTTTTTTTTCAAAACAAAGACCAGGATCACACTGTGAAAATGCACCTTGTGGGACAGTGTATATTCTGTAACTATAAAACATGACTTTGGCTGTATGCTTGTGAAAAATAAGTTTTTTTTTTTTTTGTTTTTTGTTTTTTTACAGAAATGCTTTGTCTGTGTCACACACCCCCAAAAGAGGAATTCATAGAATCCATTATTTCTGTGTAAGTGTGCTGCTTGGTCAGACCCCATTGTATGAGTCTTACACTGGGCCAGAATTTAGAAACACCAACTTACATCACTCTTTAACAATAGCATTGTTATTGAGAATTAAGAATGGTTTGTTCGTAATTCCCCAACAATCACAGAAATGTTTTATTTAGACATACAAGGTCCAACAAAAATTCAAAATGCCCCTCTCCCCCAGAAATATTAAAATGGTTTTATTTGTCAAACTGATCTTCAAAAATCCTGCTACCCAAAACCAATAAAGAACTTTTTAAATCTTTTAAGGGAATTTCTCAGAAGCCTGTTCGAGAATCGAAGGAGTCCACATTCCAGCTTGTTTAAAAGAAACAAATAAAATATAATGTAACCCCTTGACAATAAAAAGTGGAACAGTTAGCATCTGTGATGGAATGTTGCTTAATCAGTAACAAAAGCACGGACAGCCTGCATATGTGAAGATACGTTTTTACTAGTATGATTATGCCTGAATTATAGGGTTTTAAGAATGCTGGTGTGAAGTGAAGCCTTTTTTATGACATGTAGTTTTCAGTAGGACAAAACTGCAGTCTACAAGAATTGAGGGCATTTAGGTGCACCAGGTATTTTCTGAAGGAAAAATTCCATTTAGCAAATGTGTCAAAAAGATCTTGTGTTTCTGGTCTTAGGAGTCTGTAACGACAAACATTAAAAATCGAGGTCCTTACCATCCACACAGGAGGGCTTGTTGCGTGTTGTCCCGGCCACTTTCCCTGGTAAACAGGAACACTTGACAGTTTGTGAACGCTCTTCGATGCGGTTCTTATTACAGCATCTGTGGGCAGCAATCACCTCGCACGTACCTCCCTCTGGAAACACACAGATGCAGAAGGATGAGGTTGGTAGAATGTAACAGGAAGCATACTGTTAAATATTACCTGAAGCCTCCACTGACAACAGAGGCAATTCAACATGAAAAATCTAAATGATGCATGGATATGAATAAAAGAGGAGGGAACTCAACTACCTCACATGAATGTGAGGCACGCTCCTGCTAACCCAGACTGAGAGCTGTAAGTACGATTTACTAATCATCCCTCGAGGCATCTCAATTATGTCATCTAATGGTCTTCCACTCACTGCTGGCCAACCTCATTCCATATAAATCAATCCACCATGAAGATCACATAGTACACCTGTTATCCAGTCGTGGCTGATCCTGGCATTTTTATGGCATCGTCACAGGATCCAAAAGATGGATCTCAGAGAACCTGGTCTGCATAGCAATTCCTGTGCTTTACTGTGATGATACTGCACTTTTAAAAATTCATGGAGATGCTTTGAAGTCATTGGTTGGTCTACTTAGAGGGAAACGTCTCTGAGTTAAAAAAAAAAAAATCAGGAGATTATTGTTAATCATGGACTTCCTCGAGTTCTTATTCATTTTAGTGCTTTAAATGATAATGACTGCACACACAAACATCAGCAATTAATGAACCTCTCTTAATTATTTAATGAATCCTCTTTCATGACCATCCACTGTCACTCTACACTGACTGGTTCTCAAACCTTTTGGTCATTCCTTATGTTGAACAAGGTGAGGATTTTCAAGCACCACCTGCCCCAGACCCCCGACAATGTTTTTGCATTGCATCTGGTTGATGGTTTGGTCTGTACGGATGGCCGCTTTTACACAAAGCATGAAAACTCATGCTCACTCCAACAGATAACAATGTTATGTAAAAAGGGTAAAGTTCAAGCAGCTGGTTTCACATCTTGCTGCGTTCACATACACCATGACTGACTTGTTCATCAAAAGTTAAACACCAAGGCAATGACACTGTAGCACGGTGGACATCAGTCATAGCAAACTTTGAACAATACGGTGCGCTCTACACAGTAGGAAGTCAAATTAAGTCAGGGAAAAGAAGAGGCAATATGTGCCGGTGGCAGTGTTTTGTCAAAATAACAATGGGGAGGATTGCCCAGGAGAGGGACGGGCTGTGATGGAACTCGGGGGTAACCTGAAATGAGACAGAGGCACAGAAAAAGAGGGGAGCGAGAGAGAAAGGAAGAAGGCTAGAGGACAAGGTGTGTCTACCTGCCAGGGACTGGCCATGCCAGTGAGTAATGAGGGAGCCAGTGCAAGTGCCCCCTTCACACAATTATAAAGCACGAGGCTAATGCAGCCAGCGGAGCTGCAGGAGAGAGGCCCTTCATCACTGCACTCTCCTTTCCTTGTGCCCCAGGAAAAACTCTTTATCTTCCTGTGACAGCCACTGCAACAGACACCAGCATCCAACAATTAAACTAGAGCTCATCCCAGGACAGAGAAGTTGAGAGGAGAGGGAAATAAAAGAGGGAAAAAAGCAGGGGAGAAAAGAAGAAGGGAAGAAAGATGCCACTTCCCATCTTCCTGGTGCCGTGTTTCACTTCGCTCTACCCGGGGTTTACAGTAAGGAGCGCATCGCGCCCCGCTGGTGATTAGATGTAGCACACGCCGGGTGTGTTTTTCTCACTGGATTTGTTGCGCAAATATTTGAGAACAGCTCAGGTCATGAATTCCAGAACGGCGCTTCCTGCATCGGCCTAGACAAGTTCTGCAACACTTTTCCTCTTCCATCCTCATCACTGTCAGCACAGGCCAGACCAAAGGCTGCAGAGCCCTGGATTAAAAAGGCAAACATTTGTAGTCCTGCTGGAGCGCTGTGTCGTGCAGTATTAATGTCACTCTCTGAGTGTTACTGTTAGTTCAGTGTTAGATATTCTTGGCCAGGAGGAGGATGAGGATGAGGCAGAACACAGACTATAAAAGTGAGGAGAAGAATCTCCTGAGTGTGCTAAAACCCTAAACCCCACAGTGTGGTTATTGAATATTTTACCAACAGCTTTCTGACCTGTGACCTGCTTTCAAGTCTTAGTCAGGAGTTTACATGGTGATACAGAATAGTGTATGGACTTTAATGTCCACATTCTTACCGTCTGTACAGCATATATCCACAGAAGTCTGTTAAGCATTTGTCTTTGAAGGTTTGAAACAAACCTCCAAAATAAAATCATTTCCTTATGGCTTGGAGTGAGAACTCACGTACGTCAGTGTACTGTACCACAAACAGAACTGTATATCAGGTTGTATTTGAACCTTAAATCAAAGTCCAGCTGTCAGGTCGGTGACAGTTGGACATCAGGCATGATCACCATTAACCAAATGGTCAGTGGAGGAGTGAACACTGTAAATGGCTTCACTATGGCTACAGCTGACCAATCAGGATAGCCACTTACAACTAATGGCCAACTGAATTAGAAACAATCCCGTTCAGGTAGGTACTCAGGGCAGAGTACAGTGTTAGATATTTTCCTAATGGATTTGTTTATGCTGCACTGCGCAAGGTAACTGGTACAGTGAGGCTTACAGTAAGGACAGCCCCAGACGTGTGTGTAGGTTGATGGATGTGGTGCTTGGAGCCCGTCAGGCAGCAGAAGGGGTTAAATCAACCTGCTAAGATAAAGTGTCTGAGTGCACACAATAGCCTTTGGTGAGGCGAGGTGAAGGGCATCGATGGGACTGTTGACTGGTCATTATTCTCTCGGTGGCCCACAGTGACAGCAGCCATTAAATGACTGGATGAGGTGATTATGTTTAAGGAAATCAATGCTTCACTCTTTTCAGCTTAGCCCAATGGCCAATTAGAAGCTATTAATGAAGAAAAGCTGTAAAATGTGTGGATTGATTGAGTAGGCTGGAGTGGGAACCCTAAAGTAAAAGGCTGTGCTCAACACAAAGGAGTGTGGCTCTGGATTTTGGCAACTTTTCACATCAGTTTACGTTGACGACATAGAAGCTGGAGGATACAAGAGGGGAAGGAAGACGAGGGTTTTGTTTTACATTTAAAGAAAGTCTAGTGTGTCTTTATGTTAATCTCAGTCCTCCAGAAGTGGATTGTTTTTGGCTCTTCTTTTACCTTTTGCTGCTATGAAGGAACTGCAGAAGGAGAACGTACAACTGAAAAATACATTTGTAGAACCTTCTCCACTGCAGAATTTTCTGCTTGACCAAATCATCTGTCAGACTTTTAAAGCTTTCCACTGAAAAACTGGAAATAGAAGTAAAAGAATAAAGAGATCTGGACGCTAGCAGATAAAAATGGAATTAAACCATGGAAATATTCTAGGGTGCTTTTCGTGTGATGCTTTGATGGTATTATGTGTGTTTCACCTAATGAGAGGAACTTCTAGGACGAGAACTGTTTTGGATTAGTTCTCCCCCATAAAATTCAAAGTTTATTTGAAGTAGTGTGAACATAATTCTACTCCCATGAGACACACAATAATGGCAGCTTGTGGTACCAACACGTTGATAGTTGAGACCATAGCAGTCTCAGGAATTTTCATAATTTTATAATACCATTACCGTTACTACTTTATCTTTTTGTTTCACTGCAACAGACCCAGTAAATCCCCTCTCATGTCTTGTTTCCAAATAATGAAATTATTCTTAAATAATTACACAAATCAGAGCTGTACTTGCATCCTGCCACATCTGTTAACAGCTTTTATCTTCACTTTTATCCCTTTGATCACTATACATTGGTAAATATACAAAGGCTACATCCTGTTGGTTGGAACTGCCTCCAACCTTGTCCAAACACCAAGAAAGAGTCTTAGCAATAGAACATGATCAAATAAAGGAGCATTTTCTCTGTCTTTCTAGTGTGAAGATATTATTTTAGTTATGTGTTGGAGTTAGAATTACCTTGGTTACAGAAAACAGTTTTCTTTTCTTTAAATATTTTTTCTTTAATTAAGCACTTTTAGAAATAGAAATTACTTTTGTATTTAATTTTCACCTGTCTAAAAGTGCGGTGAGCTGGTGACTGTAAAATGACAATAAACCCCTCTACCCACAGCCCCCTCCTAAGACAAAAAAAATCACACACAGGCAAATGGGTCTATCACTACGACCTGGATCAGCTTCAGCATCTATCACTCATGCAGAACAGCCAAGAGCAGCTCTTACCGCAGCAGCACCGTCAGGCTGTTCTGGCAGCTCCTGCGCTCCCCTGTTCCCACATGCTACAGTCACTACTGCAGTTATTAGGTAATGACATTTGGCGGAGGGAAGAGTTCAACAAACTCGAGCCTTTCAAGGACTCATCATTACCAACATCTTAATCAGAGCGTGCTCTGCTGCAAATGAGCTGTTTCCATCGGCACACTGAAGTCTTTGTGTTGTTGCTGCTGACGTTTACTTCCTTTTTTTTTCTCTTCGTTTCCTTTCAGGTTCACTGTTGTTTCTAACATGTAGTATAACAATCTCTAAATGATGCATTTTGTCACTTGTAGCTGCCATTAGGAATCACAGTTTTGTCTGTTAATAACGTATTGTTGCAGACAGATGTAGGACTGTGAAATGTGAATGCGACACCTGATTCTTCACACTGAACAAGACATGTTATCATGAGCAGATTTGTCAAGTGGTGATGCTCGAGGATCTCAGTTTAAATGACACTGTACCATAAGTATATCTTTTTGAAATGGTCCTAGGTTTCATGAAGTGACAGATTGCTTATTGAACTCATTCACTTCTGTCAATGTCTTTTGAGGAAATGTGTAACAGAAAACAACCTTTTTATTATTATTCTTTACTGTTAGAAGGCGGCATGAGTACATCTGACTGAGAGAGCGTCAGATCCAGCAGTCTCTCGTTATTAACCAGCTAGGTTAATGTTTTTTTCAGATGTGAAAGTTAAAAAAGAGCAACGTTGATGGTCCTGTTTGAGTGGCCTACTGTTTGGCCAACGCTTCTAATCTGTACTTGTTTTATGATGCACTCATCAGAGTTTTGCTTTTCATTACTTAAACATCAATATAAAACTTCAAGAAATCTCCCTTTGATTACTTACTGGGCTAATGCTACAGCACGCTACAAAGCACGGCTGAGTGGATTTTAAATGGAGGCCATGGAGAACAACTTTTCATGTTCCACCCCTCGGTGACTGATGCGTTCTGGATATTTTATAAATCAGAAATTACACAAATCGCATTTACTGCTCAAATCCCTCTACTGGTGGAGTGTGTTTTTTTTTTATTCATAGTTAAATGTAGGAAGAGAAATCCCTGAAGGAGTGGAATTAGACATCAGTGCTGTGTTTTCATGATGAAGCTTACTGTACTGCACTGCTAATGCTCTCATAGAGGAGGGAGTAGTTGGGCTTCACAGCCTGCATGAGAAATAGACAAAATGCAGCTTTTCACTAACTGAAGGTTCATTCTGGAGCCAAAATGGAACGCAGCTCAGGCGTCAGGTCCAGAATATAATTAGGAGCCGGACAATGTAGCACCAAACATTCTTTAATGTTGTGCACATTAGCTCCAGCACCGAGCTGACATCCTGACATTTGCTGGGTTTAAAAGTCATGGCAGCGGCTGTAGCTTACCAGCCTTAATGTTGTCTAACAGTGCACAATAAATGCACAATAAAAATAATAGGTGGTTGTCATGGGCGTATAAATGGGAATATATATATATATATATATATAGTTGCTGAGTTGCTTGCTTGAGAAATCTGAGCGATTTACAATATTTATAACGTCAATAAATAATTATGAAACATGTATTAATACGTTATGGAGTAGTTACAGCTGTACAGTCCTACATTTATAACCGGCCCTTCAAGGGAAACTGTTTTGATGTTGCCCCCTGGTGAAAAGGAGTTTGACACCGCTGATCTGATGATTTTTTTTAAAATGCTCTTGCAATATTTCCTCGGACATTGTCAGATCCCTTCTGGGGATAAAGAAAAAGGTATTTTTTATTTTATGATTCTGATAAGAGTGACATTTATATCTACATTTCTCACTTAAAGTGTGATAATATGCAAGCAATACAACATTCTGGTGTCAAGCTGTGAAAAGACTGGTACTGAGGTAAGAAAATGCTGGCACACCTCTTATTGTTAGCTGTGAATCCAGCAGGATTCAAGCCCCAGCCGCTGCTCTCGGTCTTTTACCGTCTTATAGCAGAGATTATAATTTTATATAATATAACGCTTCTGGCTCAATCAGATGAAATCACCACATTCACCTCCAAATATTTCTAAAGAGAGTAAGAGAAATTCCAACAGTAGATGCTGCATCTGTGCAAAACCATTTCAGAAATTGTTTACCTCAGTTAATCTAAATTTTGAACCCATACAGTCACACGTGCCTCAGTAGCGGTGCTGCATTCAGCATTTATCAAATGGCTGTCAGCACTTCATTGTAGTGATCCATATGGTTTTCTCTGACCTCAGCCTGAATGAAGGCTTCAGGCTGGGTTCTGTCTGACCTGTCTGTGGCTGGGATTTCACTTTCCTCCTGAGGCAGCATCTCTCCACAGTAACGGGAGTAGACAAACAAGTGGGCATAGCAGCTATGGTAGTGCCTGGAGCAACCATGAAGCTGAGGAAGGGAGGGAGTGAGGGAGCGACAGATGGAGGAGGGAGGAAGACGAGCGGTGGAGAGAAAGACACTCCAGAGCTGGAGCTGACTGACAGGAACCACTGACCCAGCTCTACTGGAGTCACACAAATCAATGTTGTTTTTCCACTCTGTTATGGCTTACTTCTGAATCTCACTCCACTCTCACAGAATATAGACCGCTGATCCTCTACAGTGGCTGCAACTTGCAAAAAGTTACTGAAATAGAAATGGTAAAGGAGGTAAAAAATACAAATATTTGTTTGTGCTTTGCTTATAATGGCCATTACTCATTCATTGGGACATGAAAATGCACTCTAGTTAGTGAATAGCACAGGTATATTGAAGCAATTGCTCCATTGGTGGTAATAGTCTTGACATCTATAACAGGTAATTCCATTAGTAGGAATAAGGAATGTGAGGTGCAGCTGGCTACGGCCCAGGTCGATTCTTAATCACCTGTATGGGGTTTCTCTCGTGGGCCTGCACGACTCCACTGCTCACATCTTTATGGTTATTAAAGTTAACGATTGCTGTGTGCCTCATTTACTAAGGCTCTATCAATACCAGTTCAGTACCATGAAATTACCCCAGTCCAGAGGGAGTGGCATGACAAACCGGATTAAGGAACGCTCTGTAATGCCATGGCATATGTGACTCTCTGTGTCATAGACTCCGACCTCCGTGAGAGGAACCACGGCTGAGCTGCGGTCCAGTAAAGGAAGGTGCAAAACGAATGTCATGGCCTAATGTCAGTCGAGAGTTTTCGAGGAAGTTCGGGGACATGCACAAAACCAACAGCTGGCAGGGATAAATGATGCATTTAAAGATTTAAGAAGTTACCTTCACAGAGGAATGAAAAAAGGTTGGATGATTATGTAAAAATATGCAGAATCTAACCTACTTACAGCATATGGTCTTTCAGGTGTAAATACAACTTTACTCCTTTATAGAAAGAAAGTAACATTTTGTACAAATGGGCTTCGCTGCATTTTAAATGTGGTGTAGAAAAAGAAGAGGCAGTGGATGAATTGTGTGCCTTTGATTTCTGCATATATTATTTCAATGACAAAAGAGTGAGGATGAAAATAGCAGGCAGAGCCGGAGACATGAATATCCACAATGTACTGTATACTGCCAGGAGTACTTAAAGCTTGTAGATTAAATGTATATTTAAACATCAGTTAAACCCTGTTCTGTTCTCTGATCTCAGATCTGGTCTTTGTGGCAAGAACAGAGTTCTAAACTTTAGGCCTGGTTCCTTCTACTGTTAGAACATCATAAATGGATGTCACTGTGGATGACAAGCAGAGGTCGAAATGACAGGACACTGAATGACCTTTGTGCCCTTTGTCTGAATGTCAATATCCTTGTTACAGCAATTGGCTTTGCTACTTCCGCTCAGAAAGACTTCAGATAAACATTTGAACTACAGTCCCACTGTCTAGGACTGTCCTTTAAAGAGAAGCCCACACATCTTGTGTCAAATTATCTGGACCTGAAATATTCTGTGAATGTTTTTTCTTCTTTGTGTGTTTTACTGCAGCTGGTGCCTGTATTTCACAGGTCAGTACGCGATCTTAATGAGGATTTGGGGGTAAAATGAGAGACTAAATGGCCCATTCAAAATCACCAAATTGCCTCTTTGTAAGGCACCATGGAGCAGCCTTCAAAAAATTCTTTAGGAGAAAAAGGAGCCAGATATTGACATAGAAATGACCCATGAGCTTCCAGTGACCTTTAAAACTGGGAAAACTCCTGATAATGGGTCAAAGCTAAATTTGCCTGTCGCAGACACTGCTGCTACTTATGCTGGGTAGAATGGTTGAATATGACACTGGCTGTGCTTGTGCCTGCTCTCCGGCCTGTTCTGAATATTGTGTGACACAGGCTGACACCGTGGAGGAGGTGTGATGCATGGTGGCTGTCTAAACCAGCGATCACGCTATACTGGAGCTTCTGCGTGTGGGGTCTGGAATGACTTGTCACTCTAGGTTCAGACGAGGTCTGCCTGGATTACACACAAAGCATTATCTGCCATGCATAATGCATCAGCGGCTTTTAACATCAAATTATGGATGCATGCAAAAAGGAAAAAAGAAACTCCCACAGCACTGTACACATGAAGAGTGCAGGCATTTTACTGTGCAAATAATCAGCATGCTTTTGGGAAAGCGAAGCAACCAGGGAGGAGCATGATTTTGCATAAGTGAATAACATATGACAAATGGGAAATGGGTTCATTTTCTTCCAAATGACAAGTTTGCACGGTTCAGTGTTCAGTGCTGCACGAGCAATACTGACCGGTTCCTTTCAAACTACAGGGATTCTTCGACTTACCTTAGATATCCATTCCTGTGTTGAGACTCGGTTTTCTTTGTAAGTCAGAACTGTACATAAGCACCTATGTCACTCACCTGCGTTAACACAGTGGTAAGATCATAATCTATGACATAAAAAAATCAGCAGAGGTAGATTTGTACCTGGGAGCCACAATGAAAGGCAAAAAGTTCCCCCCAAAAAACCCAACACAAACAAAGAAAGCAAATGCAGCTCAATCCAATGTATGTTGTACAACGTGCAAAAGTAAACACAGCCGTCTTACGCCCGTGATGATATATTTGGCAACTGCTATCCCTGCCT
Source organism: Cynoglossus semilaevis (assembly GCF_000523025.1). Lineage (NCBI taxonomy): Eukaryota > Metazoa > Chordata > Actinopteri > Pleuronectiformes > Cynoglossidae > Cynoglossus > Cynoglossus semilaevis. Next base: position 7,056,963 of record NC_024317.1, on the reverse strand, counting down.
AGTAGTTGGGGGGTTTTAACGCCGTACGTTGAAATAATGGAACAATATCTTCTTACCATGAATTGCTGTAAGTTTAGGACATCGTAAAAAGAGGACCTTCTGTATGATTGAAAAACTATGGGTAGAAACATGGTCAGAAACAATCTGTGTAACTAAATGTTAAGAGGACGGAGGAATTTAATGTTGTGTTACAATCAGCCTGAGACAACTTCGACCAGAAATTCAAGTGTAAATGTAGAAAATTTTCCCTCACATTTATTCTAGGCACTAAGGCTGTATGTAATCTCTTTTTGATAACTAATATGATAACAAGTGTAATCCGTTTTTCACTTTGACTCACTCAGCTTCGCCTCCTGGGGAACTCTGTCTCCTGCTCTGAAATCATCTGCCGCAGGCTGTAAAAGGTGACGAGTTTGGCTATAAAAGTGTTTCATCCAGAACCACTAATAAATCAGTCTTTAATGGATGAGCTGATCATTTTCTGGGCTGCGGTGGTTTCGAGGCTGAACAGCATGAAATGGTAAATAGTGTATTACGGGAAAAGTGTTTGGGAAATATTTGTAGATAAAAGTAAGAATGTAAAATTTAAATGTAAAAACTCCTGTCCTTATTTTACCTTAATCCTAATGAACATAGTATAATAACATACAGTATTTATGTATTGTTGTACTTTACTAACTTATTGTGATTTTTTTTTTTACATTTAAATGTGAAATGTATTCATCGGCACATATTCTAAACATGATTATTTTGATTGTTGTTTAATGTATGCCTTGATTTTCAATTTCAGACTCTTGATATTTCAAATTCCTTCTGATTATTTATAATCTCTCCATGTTTACAGACACTTTAACCTATTTTTCGAACTATCTGCTTCGCTGGCCTGGATGTGTGGATTATCCCAAAAATGTAGACAGGTTTGGGAAGCATGTAAATAATCCATTGAAAATGTGAAAACAACACAGTCCATATTGTAAATAAGGCCCATGAACCATTTCTGAAGATTAACAGCAGAGAAGGTAGTTAATTTAATGTTCTCTAAGATATGGTTAAAAAAAAAAAGAGATTTTTTTTAAAATAAATAAAAAAATAGAGAAGAATCCCCTGTACTTAATACTTAACACTCCCTCACTGAAAGGTCACACCTCTATATTTCCAGTGGAAAGGTGACTGTAAATGCAAAGTTCACACATCTGAAATCACAGAGCCACAGTGGTAATATTTATGAGAAATACTGCATGTAAGGATGAAAAAAAAAACCTCTAATTATTTTTTAAGCCAGTACATTAGTCTCTGCTGACAAACGATTACAAACCTGTTAAAAGCACATGATGCATAAGGGAAAGGTTTGCTGCTTGGCCTGTGTTTTGTGTGATTTATGATTTAGTGGTCGCCTTTCCCATTGAGGTCCGGTGTCATTAGCTGACACAAACATGACAAAGTGTTTTTCGCTCGGCACCGGTATTAAAACGGATATTGGCTTTTAAATGATGCATCGGTGAGATGATGATTGTATGGCAGAGCATTGATCACCTTCTCAAAGACTGACTTCCAAGCGATGATCAATCTAAGTAAAAGCAGGAGGGAGAGAGGGGAATAAAATCAATGTGCTAAACACTTAGCTGCTGTTTGACAATGCAGAATAACAACGTCAGATGTGACACCCAGCAGCTGACCTTGGTCCGGTTAGTGGCAAGGACAGGGAAGAGTGGTGTACTGTGAAATAGACGAGCGTGAGTAAGCTGTCAGGAAGAGCTACGATCTGACATGGCTGAGGAGATTTTATTTTAAAAAATCAGATTTTCACCTACCTATTAAATAATGGGTCATATTGTCAAGAATAGATTGATTTATTCCATAATTACACTGATCCCATCGAGGGTCAGAAAGGTTACTTTATCAAAGTAACAATCAGTTTCTTATTCAATTGCCATTATTTCATTACTGATTTTTTTTTTTTTTAGTTGTTTGTTTTTTGTTAGCGGTTAGCAAGAAGTTCTCTAGTATTTTGAGGTAATCTGGAAGATTAAGAAATATTTCCTGATTCAAATTAAAATGATTTTGGTTGAATTTGCCACAAGATCTCCTTATTATGAAATAAAACCATAATGTAGCTTTCACCCAATTAAAAACAAAACAAAACATTTTGTTATCAATGGGACTCAATGTAAGTAGAAGGTAAAACAATGTGTTTGCCTTTAAAATTGATGTAAATTATTTCCAATTTTATCAATGAACTGCTGTGTTAGAGGCTAAAGTTGATTAAAGGTGCAGGTGATATTGTTATATAAATGTGTTAGATCAGTGATTCTCAAACTTTTTATACTCTGTACTTGAGAAAACATTGATCTCTCTGAGTACCACCATGATGATCAACATTAGAATACAGCAGCCGAGGCCTGCCCTGTTAGCTTCCACCACACAGGAGAGATGTTTATAAAGATGTTCATGTTTAAATGTTGTATTAATTGTGCATCGTATGTTTCAGATTTATTCAACTGAAAATGTTAATGTGAAAATATGAATTTTCCCCACGTACCACTAGAGAGCACTGAGTGGGAGAACAGTGGTTCTCAAACTGTGGTACGCGTACCACGGTTTGAGAACCACTGTGTTAGACGATGAAAAAACCCCCAGCTCTCAGCTCTTGTTCTCACCACAGTGAATAGTTAATGTTATTGTACAAGTGAATTATCCTCCCGTGATATGACTTTCATTAACTTGTCTGTGGTTCTATCATAGAACACAATTGCGGCTGCCTATAACACAGCACAGCACACAATGTACGGCAGATTAGCTACAGGACAAACAGACAGTGGATACTCTATTTCTGTGCCACGGAGCTCCTGAATGGTTTCAACCTCATTTCTCCACCTTTGGGGGAGAAGGGTAGCAGTGACAAATGGCTGTAAGTGAGACGGCAGATTTTGACAGTGGCAGCACAGTCTCTGAAATCAGAACAATATGAGAAGTGCAACGCAATTTGGCATTAGATTACACACGGCGATATCCATCAAAACACACAATCCACTCACTCAAATATCATTATGGTCGGCGTGATAAGCTTTCCAGGCTGAGATAACATCTTAATGTGGTAAAACAAACAGGAGAACGGTGTCAGTCTCCTCTGGTCTTATTGTCTAGGCCACAACAGAGACAATGAGCCATGATGTACCACATCAGCAGCAGCCAGATGATTATGATCAATCTGCAGTGACTCATTCACACTAACCATAAAAAAAAAGAAAAAAAGAAAAACTTTTCGTCATTACAAATAATAAGTGATTATCAAGAATTTATTTTCAACGGAAATAAAAATCACCATTGTTTTTTTTCGTTGAAAGGTCATGTCAGAGGTCACAGGGCTGAAGCTCTCTGTAAAGTTAGAGCCATGACTTTTTAATCTTCCTTTTTGTGACTGAGAGTGATGACTTCATCTTCTGTAGTAATCATGTGCAGAAATGTATCAATCATTTATCCGAACATGCCACCAAAGAATCTACAGGATTAAATATCATCAGTAATGAATGACACTCGCTCTCGTATGCATTAATTACAAAGATAAGAGTCATGATTGTGATTTAAACCCTTGGACACGTCAAGTCAAGGTCATTCCTGGAGAGCAACCCGGTGCATTTTCTTCAGCCTTGTTTTATTTTTGTGATAACGGTTGAGTGCTGCGTCCCCCCGAGAACTCCAACACCAAGAATATCTGCACGGATACGCTGCACGTGCCACAGACATTGTCTCCTCACCAGTGAGCAGTCCACAAATGAAAACTTGGCTCTCCTCATCAGTCTTGCCGTTACATACCTGTAAATTTCATCTGTGCTGCCAGAACGGAGTGTGAAATCACGCAGCTGCACATCATAGTGCGGCTGAATAAAGTGTGAATGCTAATGGAAGTACTGAGCTGTGTGGTGGAGGGAACAGAGAAAGTTGGAAAGAAAAAGAGAGAGAAGGAAACCACAGAAAATCTCTTTAAAAGGAAAACATACTTAAAGGAAAAGAGGAAAAGTACATGTTACCACTGAGAGAGCGTTGAAGTAGACATTTTTGTACCAGGTTTTATCTCCATTGGAATATTTCTTATCTTTTATCCATGTAAATATTCATTATATCTTTACACAAAGAGGATATGGATTTGAAAGTCCCTAAAATTACAGCAAAGCAATTTTCTGCCAGCAATAAATAAATTATATCAGCAAGTCTGAAAGGAAAATATCTACCTTGAACATGTAGGATCCCTATTTTGTGCCAAGTTGAGAATGGGTACACATAAATGAAGGCTTGGTAGGTTAACAGGGAAGTATTTTTAATCTTTTAAAAACAAAAACTACATCTATATCAACACATTCATCATTAGTCCAAAACTTGTTCTTTTCTAAACTGGACTGGAGTGACCTTTGATCACAACTAAAGCAGATAATTAAGTCTTGGCGCCTCCTGCTGTTAATGATGTAGTGAAAAAGAACTGTCACGCAGGTCAACATTTAAACGTTTGATGACATTCAAAACTCTAAATAAAAAAATTGATTAGAAAACAATTGAGAAATGTTTACTAAGATAAGATCAGGATTATTAGTAGTTCATTTTTAGAAGATGCTGTAGGTATTATTTCCTAAAATCCTAAAATGCATGTTTTTAACATTTTGAAAAACAGAGAACAACAACGTTTTACCCATTGTTCTGGAAATTACGTTCATACCAACATTTGATAAAGTTGTTTGAGAAATTTCACAAAATCCTCCTCGTTCCAAAAACAAAAAAAATGCAAGCAACTTATTTTTAAGTGTTAATCTCTACAATGCATTTGCAAAAATGCCTGTTCCCTGTGCAACTTGAAAAAAGCCAGGGCTCTTTTGTTACCAGATGCAGCCGTCACCACGCGTTTCCTCTTTATTCATCAAATGGGCCGCATCATTTCTGCGGTCATTGCGTGTGCACAAGTGTGGTGTTCAGAGCTGTGACTGTGGCGATCGGATCAAGATAAGTGATAGTCCTCTGGCAGAACGACGAGCTGCATTGACCATTGTCCACCGCTATGTTGATGCTCGCCCTATATGCTCTCCGTTCTGGCTCCTGTCATCCATTTATCTGTCCATCCGTCCACCCATTTGTCCATCCATCCATCCACTGCTCTCCAAGGTAGGGCAAAAGAAAGATCTTGGCTGACAGCTCATTTCTCACTCTGATGAAGCTGCTTGTTAGAGACTCATCAACTCACCTCTCTCCCTCTCTCACCCTCTCTCTCTCTCTCTCTACTGCTTGTCAAAGAGTGCCCCAAATTCATTTTTCCCCCCTTTCTCCCACACCCTTCTCTCATTAGATATCTCCAACTCTTTGAAGGAGCAGTAACAAATCAAACCTAACGATGATGTGTTTAAAGAGGGCAGACTGTAACGGCTCCCAGGACACCAGAGCACTGACCTCCATGTAGTGACCCCACCACTTGGCAAGCAAACAATTCTTAAGATAGGAATTTAACATATTGATTTATTCATTAATTAAATTCAAATTCCTGTCATATTTAGAAATGATTTGCTTTATTTATGATTCATAATAAATCACAATCAAGTTGTAATTAATCATATGTGATCTACAGCTCCCAGATTATTCTCTTTCTCTTTTACATTAACCATATTAAGACAAGTGCAATAAAACTGACATGCATATTGATTAAATAAAAACTGATTCTTTATATTGATTACATACATGACCGCTACTCATGACCTCCCGTTGCCCTGCAGCTGTTGCAGTTCAAATGTGACCAGTATTGCTGACAGCACTTTCAGCACCGAGCCGGCAACATGTTTATTACATTATTATTATTATTATTATTATTATTATTATTATTATTATGAGCACAAAAACAAAAACAAACAGAAATGGTAAACTATACCCTGCTGTGACCTCTTTTCACCACGATCTGGTTTGTCACAGCTCTATCTGTGCATCATAAACACACTTTGGGATGACAAAGGTAAAAGCTGCTGTAAGGAGCAGATGAAAACAAAGGTATCATAAATATTTTGTGCACACAAATGGAAAAACGATGCTCTCAAAATGACTCTTGAGTGCAGTAATTACCACAATTAAATCCATCAAAGCAAAGGTGCACTCGGTGCGGGTAAATGTTCCTAAATGGATACGACTAATGGAATTGTAGTAGTTGTCATTTGCTTGACACTGTTGTGGTGTTTTGTTTTTTGTTTTTAATGATTTCATTAAGGAGTCATTTGTACATTGATTTTCATAATACTACTCTGATCTGTCAACACCTATGCACTCTAAATGGAAGGAAATGCAATAACAATGTTTGCCAGCTGTTTCTCACACACAAATTGAATTAGGCAGCAGCTCTCAAGGACGGCCACAGATGGTTGATCACGACGAGGGGAGAGTTAATCCTCAATGGTTACTGTCGCATGAAACCCTATGTTTGCTCTTGCAGACTCTCCTATTACAAAACACACTTTGAGAGTAAATGTCATTTTGAATCAGTAAACAGCTGCTTGTTTTCCAACCAGACGAACGGGTTTATGCTGTAAACAAAAGCAGCTCCTTCAAACCTCCTATCTTCCCTCCTCAGAATTGCCGTAAGTTGACGCCGACTCTTTAAAAAGAACAAATGTCCTCAGACCCTCCCGCTCATCCTTTGGATTTCAATTAATCACCTTCAAGTTTGGCATGTGGCCTTCTGGGAAGGTGCGGCCTTGTCTTTGACGTCACAGCTGGAGCTGTCTGGCCTTTTACAGTAGGAACGTCTGTTGCCATCAGCTGGAGGGCTCCGATAAGACCAAAGAGCAGCGATGGAAGGAATCTTACTCTAAATTTACTCCTATCCGTCTGATTTATCCCTCAGGAGATTTACTGAAAAACACAGTCTTTACTCAAAATACAGCGATAGCCACAACAGCAGCTGATCTTACGGAGGAATCTATAGGAGAAAAAGATAAAAAGAAGGAACTTTGGGAACAACTTAAACTTTTCAGTCCTTTGAAAAAGTCTGAAAACCAATTTGCTCTTAGGGTCACACATTGTTACTGAAACCCAAAAGTGTTTTTTTTTTGTTTGTTTGTTTTTTCAAACTGCACAAACTGCCTTTAAAAAAATGAATTTGTTTTCATGCTAAAATTGAATAACATCAACGTAGCCTGCTTTGACTTATGACCAGAATCAAAGTGAGATACACGTACGGATTGTGCGTTAAATATATTATATAAATTAGTATATATATTCAATTTTTTTCACTTCAGAAGACATAACTTATTGTTGCTAGCTTTCTTCTTATTTTCAGCCATGCTGTTGGCTATCCTGTAGCTACACTTTATGTTAGCACACTCTTCAAGCTACTGTTATGGGGATGGGCGGGGGGTCACATATTTACTGTTAGGATATATCCTAGAACCCATTTAAAATTGATCCTCACCTAAAGCTGTGCGGCAGCTGCAAATGAAAAGGATGAAATGAGAGCGAAGAAAAGACTGATATGAAAAGACAGATGGAACCGGAGGCCGGTGACCCTGCCTCACAGTTCAGTGTCATTCTTTGAACACTTTTTCCTTTATTCGTCTGAATGACTAGGTTTCTTATTGATCTTGGGAAACCTTCAAGGCACATAACATGTCTTATAAGACCACACAACAATTAATACAGGCTTTTGGTTTAGAACTTCGACCATTTTTTCAACAAATCCTCTGCTTGTTTTTTTTTTACTGGGATTTATTTTTCCATACAAATGTGAACTGATGAGGCACCAGTCTAAGCTGTGACCAGACCAATGATGTTCTTGCTCCTAAGCAACAGCACTGAGCAAAGTTCTGCCATGAAATAGCAGACAAGAAATAATAAGAATATTTTGTGGTTTTTGAAAGTGATTTTTAAGAAGAAAAAAAAAATAATATATTCAAAGCAGAAAACTCACCACAATGTTATATATGAGTCACTGAAAAGCAAGAATATTTCATCTGCACCTGCCTTTATTTTTGACATTGCATCAACATCTACATCTTTAGAGCAGGGTCAACTCCCCGTACAGGAGTTGGAGTCTGTCACCTTTAACTCAGAGGTGAAGAAGACGTTTTATTCTTTAAATAGTTTATGAAACAAGTAAAACTGTGAACCCACGTCACACTGCAGGCATGTGTGAGTGTATACGTTTATATTCTTCTAGTCTGCTTCAAACTGAAGAAAATATGGGAATAAAATTAGTCTGGCAATAATGGATTATTATTCTATTTTTTTTTAAGTAAACAGAAACGTATGCTTGAGTCCTAGCTATTTGTGTGCGTTTAAATGCGTAAAATGACACACACACACACACATATATTTACAGTAATAATAATATGAATTCTAATTCAACTCTATTGCACTTCTACTATCACCTAGCTTCAGTGCTCATGATGGTTTTGCAATTCTTCATCTGAAGTACAAACTCCAATTTCAGAGAAGTTGGTCTGCGTCCCCTGATAGAGCTCAAAGAAACTTTGAGAAGCATTTCATTTTGTTCTGTTTCAAACTCGTCACAGTCAAATAGAAACCACAGTCAAATAACCTGTGGTCTTTGCCATTTCCTGCCTAAATAAGAATCAGTTTACAAGGCTTACAATAGGTGTCAGTATTTTCCTTAGTTAGTCTTTTCAATGACACTTAATTTGTGAAAATACAATCTATTTTAATGAGTTTCTTTTGAAAATATTTGACCAGCATCACGTTTGGACCTAATTGGAAGATCCCCCCCCCCCGTTTTTTACCATAATAAGCTGTTCCCATTATTTTGAAAGTCATGTGGATAAACTAATTAGGGAACATTCTATTCTTTGCCACAAAGTGCCAGTTCCAAGCCCAAGGCCAGTGACTGCAGCGTCTCAGTAATGAGCTGAGCTGGCGACGTACAGTCAGAGCTGCCCTGTGTGTTGCTGCAGGGGACGAGCAGCTAAGATCTCCCTACTGGAGACGCGTGCTCTTTCAACGCGTATGGCAGCAGCACGTGGCCACAAACGCCACGTAGTTCTCACAGCAAAGCACTGTACAATCAGTGTTAATGAATCAATCCATTTCTCGCAGACAAATCACAGTGAACGCCCGGCTCCAGCCAACTGTCACCATGATGAATTCCTTCATCTCATGTAATAAGCTGGCTGGGAAGTGATTTATCCCTGGTGCATAGGCGGATATATGCAGCAGTGGACAGGAGTGAGAGACACCAAATGAAGTGTAATATGTCATTGAAATATTTCTCCAACAGTCGTTGAATCAGGCTGAGACACAGGAACCACACTCGTGTCCTAGACTCAGTCCATGCTCCAATGATTTCACCAAATGCTTCGGCTGAATGTTGAGCTGAGCTTCTGCAGAGACCTTTGACCGACACGCAATCCCCCCCCCCCCGATTTGACACTTGACTTCAATTATTCAGGCAGTCTTTTTAAGGCTTGGGTTCACTCTACTCCGTATATTACAGAGTACAGCTGTAAGTGGGAGTAAGAAGTAGATTCAAATGCTATTGATTGCCTTTGCTCTGCGGCCTCATTCAGGGCCAAGATTAAGAGCTGCTGGCGGTGTGTGTGTGTGTGTGTGTGTGTGTGTGTGTGTGTGTATGTGTTTAAATGCAGACTTATTCTAGATGAAGTCCAAAACACTGTGTGCTAATCAGTTTAAACCACTGAGCTCCAAACATTACACGGAACAACGCTCTCACAGCTCGTGGAAAGGAATTGACGTGACTATTATAGTTTCACTTAGATGAGCGTAAAAAGTCAACCTTTATTTGAGAAGGGATTATTTGTTCCTGTGAAAGCGGTTGGTGGCCGTGTGGATAATTTCCTGGGCAATTTTGTCTAAAGTTGTTATTATTCTTGAGCTCTTTAAAGAGTTACTTTCTGCTATTTTTCCTCCAACTTTTGAGATTTTTGGCTCATTTATTGATGATTACTTTTGGGTTTCTAAAATCTGAAGCCTTTTTGTACTGTATAATTAAGCTGTATTAAAAGTAGTGGTTGTAGTAGAAGTAGTTGTAGTAAAGAGAGAGAGAGAGAGAGAGAGGACGTGTTCCACCTTCACTTATTTGGATGTGACATTGACTCTGCAATGATTTTTCATTTTATTGTATTTTTCACCACCTTTAACTATTTCTTAATTTTTGTTCAACGTCTGTTTCCAAAAAAGTACAATTAAATCTCCATACTAAGTTTTCAGTACTATACTCTGCTCTGTACCTGTTGTACTATATTTTTTATTTTTTTAAATACAATACATCCAAACCTTTAAAATCCAAAGAGCTGTGAACGGCGTAAAAGCAAAGCAGAAAATGGCGTGCTGTTGGTTTGCATATGGCAGATCTTTAAAATGAACTTCTTATGATATTCCCATAACCTAGATCAATATTCTTTTTTAAATATTTAACTGCTGTAGTAAATACAGAAAAATCTCCTAACATATTTAGAGTAATCAAGTATAGGAATAACAACAAAAAAAGAAGTTAGCGCTTGGTGACTTACAATAGTCAGATTTTCAACCATAGTGATAATGATGAATGCTGGTGCGTCACCCACTGCACTGATGTTACCAGCTCAGCAGTAATAATTAACATAGAGCGCCTTTAAAGTTTGATTAGCTGTTAGAAACACTAAGAACATTTCTATGTTCGACATTTAATGATGAGTACATATATAAATGCTGATACTGTATATAATAAATCCTGCTGCAGTGTGTTTCTAGAAGAGCAGAACACAGAGCAAAACTCTAATCACTATCATTATAATAGGTTTAATCATGTCATAAATGTATATTTATTTATTGTGTAATCAATACAACACCGGCCCTGAACAACTGTGAGCGGCTCTGGTGTGTTTTTAATGGCACCAACGTGACATTGCCATCTCATAATTAATTAAAATAAATTAGATATTCACTGGACCTGTGGGCTGCAGAAATCAAAAGGTGATGTAGGCGTCTTCGCTTTAATGACTCAGGCAGCATAATAATTAAGACGCTGTCACTGTCTTTTAGCTTGTCGTGTATCTGTGTCCACACACTGTGTGTGGCTGATTGTGTGTGTGTGTGTGTGTGTGTGTGTGTGTGTGTGTATATCAATAGATCCAAAGCCCTTAATCTCTTATTATGTGTGTGAGGTCTCAGCGAGTTCAAAGGTTGCCATTTAATTATACTTCAGCAAATGCTTAATTTTCAATTATAATGGTGCCGTGGAGCTCACCTTGGAGAGAAGACGATTCAGAGACGGGCGAACGGGCGAACGGGCCCTTCTAACCTTTTCAGAAGTGATTTCTTTAATTTTTTCAAACATTGAAATTTGTCAGTGGGGTTAATTTGCATGGGTCCGTGGTATAATGAAGGTCTCTTGTCGGTGAACCTTTTTAGTCCTGACTTTGGGGTCGCGTTGCTGGGAAGAGTGCTAAGCAGAGATGTATGCTGGTGTAATTAGCGCACGCGTGTGAATTGAAAACATGTTTTTCGTCAGGGAAAAACATTTAAGCTGCAGTTGAATCTCCAGACGTGAGTGCAGAGAGTGTAAACAGCAATTTAGAGCAATGAAAGTAAACAGGCCATGACACGGCTGGGTAGCTATTCTCCAAGTCATTATTCAAAACATCATTTTCACAATAGGGAATAACCTCCAGTCTTTAATTATACTGTAGTACTTTGGAATTAAAGTAACTGTAATAGCAACAGTGTTGTTGATGCGTGTGTGTGTGCGTTGGAACGTCAGCTCAGAGGCCCCGAGGCTGGAAGAGGCCGACTGTGGACCAGGGCTTCATCAAAGAGTTAAAGTTTAGAGGAACTTGGCATAAAAGAACTTTCTGGAGGAGTGTTCATTATGCACCAGCTTCTTTTTTTACGGTCAGTCAAATTCTGCTGAGTGACAGCCAACAGCTTACTTCTGAGCTGTTAGCATCGCTGAGGCCGAGCAGTGGGACAGTCTCACAGCACAGTGACTAATGAAATGGCTCCTGCACTTCGCTTGCTGACTCACTTCTCTCTCCTCCTCTGTCTTCATCTCTCCTTTTCTTTTAAACACCCCACCTTACCTGAAAGCTCCATTTTTTTCCCCTCATTGTGAAAGAATGCATACAAGTTCAGAAGCACCCCCCCCCCCACCCCCCCCAACAGCTTATCTCAGCAGTTGAATGGCGTAGGGAGGCAAACAGGCGTCTTTTATGGAGGTATAGAACGTGGGCGTGTGTTTTGGGCACGAGCATCTACTCCAGACTCACAGTTATCTCATTTGAATTTTAAAAAAGGAACGAGCAGAAGAGAAGAATGGAGACACTTATTCATGTTGAGTACTGTTTGCCCAGAACTGTTTGTTTAATTCATGCGCAGCTCATTTATCAGGCGAAACTTCCTGCCAACATGTATGGAAAACACAGACAGAGAGGAAGGAAGCAAGGACGAAGAAGGAAATGTAATCATATCTTTAGCCGATTCAACCTAACGACATAGGAGAAGTTAAAAAGGAGTGAAGAAAGAAAACAGTAGTAGAATGGAAATGAAGGAGGGACTGAGAGATCTGAGGAATGATGTTCACAGAAAGGGAAAGGCAAGAAGGAAGGAAGGAAGGAAATAATTAAAAAAAGGAGACAATACAAGGAAAGGAAGGGAAAAGTAAAGGAATAAAGGAGACAGGAAAGGAAAAGAAGAAGGAAGGAAAGAGGGAAGGAAGGAAGAAATCTGTTCAATCAAAGTGTTTTTTCAAAACTGATTTACTAACAATCCAAATTCTCTCCTTTTCTCCTTTCGTTTCCTTAGCTCCTTGCCTCCTTCACTAGCAGCCCATCCATATATACATATCTCCTGAAATCCAGTCAAACAGTTTTGTCCAAAGGCAACTGAATGCAGCACGGAGCCACAGCATGACGGCGTCAGTGAAGGCGACATATTAATGATGTATTTATTATTGTATCCTGATATACAGTTAACCCTCTGTCACCACATGCTGTAATTACATCACTGACATTCATCTGCATCATCAATGCACTTTACACAGAACAGAGTAAATATCAAGGCTCACTGTGGCTGACTCAGTACTCTGTCAGTCAGTACACTCCGACACCAAGTAGGTGTGTATATACTGTACCTTTGAATGGCACAGTAACAGTATATCAACACACTCCAATGATGGAGTTCATGAAATCAACGGAACCTCAAATCAACGTTTCTACATGTCTGAGCGCACCAACAAAAACATAGCATTATAGTGATTCTTTCAACCTCTCACATTTGAATTTTTACATATTTCTGCCAAGAATCTTGTTTTGGGAAAGACAGCTGTTTTCAGCTCTAATACATTAAAGCTGCTGCCGGCTCCGTGCTCAGCGAAATCAGAAGCACAAACAGTAAACACAAGCTGCTAAACACACTGGAGCATTTAGGAGCTGAGGCTGGAGGCTTTCTCAGCAGTTTTTTGGACACTTTGAGACTGGCTCTCCATGGTACAGCCACTCACCATCCATATGTTACTCTGCACATTTTAAAGATTCATTCGCTCATCCTTTATTGTTGAGTCCTTCTCAGGGTCATGGGGGTCATTGGACATGGAGTTCCAGCAGTCATTGAGTGAACGTAGGGGAACATTATGGAGTGCAGTTTACACAGATACAAACACTCACTCACACTCTCACTCATTCCTGTAGTCACTGATCAGGAGATGCTCTTGACGAAATAACCTTCGCCACAGTCGTGCAGGGTTTATTTAGTGCAGACGTTCAGTAACATTTAAAAAGTTCATTTATTCTACAACAGCGGGCGGATCAGACGAAGGAGAGGGAAAAAAAAGAAAACAGGTCTGCTATACTAAATACTAAAGAATTGACAAAATACTCTATAAGATAATGAAATGTTAAGTAAAGGTGAAGACCTAAATATACATAACGGACCGAGATCAAATTCCTAATACATACACATCATATTCAGAGTATTACATTGTTGGTCCAATTAGAGAGTATTGTTACATATATTCTAATTACTGTAAGTGATTACAAAATGTTGTTGATATTTTATTTTTTTTGGTGTGGGGGGTTGCGATGTTGTGTGTAATTTATTTTCCTGCTTTTGCTGGAGCAATTAAAAAAGTTCCCTCCATCATTCATTGACAGAGAGAATAAGAAATTGTATTTGCAGCCACTGAGGTTTTCAATTAGGATGGACAATAAAACAGCGAGTGCACAAATAAACCTGCAGGAGTGTGAAATTTAAAGAAGTGGGGGTTCTGACAGGGTCTCAAACCGAAAAGTGAAATTTAATGTAATTAAGGCAAGTACTTTGAGTCTGGCAGTGTAAGTGAAAGCAGCGGGGGAGACGGTGTGTGTGCGTGTATGTGTGTGTGTACGTTTCTTATTAGTGTCCCACTGAGGTTTATCAATGGGGGGTCAGAACTTGGCAGGGTGCCTCCTTTTTCTTCATTTAGTGGGTTTAATTAGAGTTTCGGCGGCATCAGAGGAGACGACGCCGAGTGACAACATGGGACGAGAGGGAGGGAAATGTTTTGCCTCGTCGCAAACAAACTGGATCAGAGATTGTGCTGCGACTGAGAGCCTGGATATTTATTCCGCACAAGGCTGATAGCACTAATGAAGATGATAATAACAGCAATAACAGCGGTCGACTCTCGTGGGACGGCCTTGTCTGTGAACGCTTCTTTGGTAATTAAATGATGTATACCCATAATTCACCTCTAATGTTTGGTGGAAAATAGCAGTGGCTGAGACAGAGAGAGAGCGAGAGAGAGAGAGAGAGGTAGAGTAGTCAGAAAATAAAAGCTAACTCAGGCTGCATCACTCTGTGTGTTTAGGAGATAGCATCCAGGAGTCAAAAAACCAATAATCCCAGAGTCAGGAGTGGCCTCTGAATATGCAGATGATGTTGTTAAGTTCACATGGATTCCTCCGTGGCTCCTGTTTGCCCGTGACCCACATGCGGTCCCTAAATTGCACAAACAAGGGCGTCATTTTTATCTCGTGCTCAGCTTGTCAGGGCCTGTGATTGATGTCCTCCCCTTCTGGAGCTGCCGCACTTATTGTTTTTAAGACCACATACCTGGGTTATGAATGTTTCTTTGGGTACACTAAATATGAACTGGCTGGATGAAAATAAAATAAAAAAAAAACCTTGCCAAGAGCATCTAGGAACCCGGGTCTCTGGCATGCTAATAATGGCCTCAGAGACGAGAGCAGAGACTAAGTGGAAATAGCACGAAAACAGCAAGCATCACCTTCAATCCCTTTTCCTCCATGTTAATTCTCTTTCTGTCAATCAGCCGTAGCTCTTGTGAAAACGGACAAAGAAAATCCTGTGACAGGACTAAAAAAGACAAATCACAAGAACAGATTTGACTACAACTGCACGGCAATAGATCCATCTTGTGATTTAAGGGACAGGGGAAATGGTGGTTTTTTTTAGTTTTTTTTTTTTTTTTAGGCAGCAGCAGCAGCAGTGACATGCCGGTCTGTGGTATCTGAGCACAGGCTAGATTTATCAATATAACACTGGCAGCAGCTCAGGCTGTCAGGGCCTGCTGTGTCCTACACTGAAGGTCTGGACAGGGGAGATGGTTAGTGTGGATTCAACAGAGAGTGAAGCTACATCAACATGATGATAGAACCATGCTTTAACCACAATTACATTCATAAAAAAATAACCCTTGGTTAACAGAGAGAATCTAACAAAGTAGTGATAAAGCAAGACTGGAGATGGCATACATCCTGTGATCTTCTCCAGCAGGATAACCAGTAACAGGTTGTGGTTTCAACACTGGGCAGGAAAAGAGTCTAAACATAAGGCTCTGGGCAATCAGGAAGAGGACGTGGCTCAACATGTACTGTTGAAAGACTCAAAATAATGTTTCCAACACAAGTCAGCACAGTACATAGACCTGTTACCATCCCCAGTTTAGTCAGTGGTTCACAAAATGGGAGGCGGGACCCTTTTAGGTGCCACCAAGTTATTGCACATTAGGTCAAATTATTTTAATTTTGAGTTGTTGGTGTTTTTTTACATACAGAGGGTGATAAAACCTTACTGATTAGAAATGCAATTTCTTTTGGGGTGATGCAGTGAAGGTCATCTAATTAGTTCAGATTCTATTTAACGTAACATCAAGTCTACTTTTCCTGGACAGGAGAATAGTCAAAGTCCACACAGAGAAATGTTCTCCGTGATCATGAATGAAAACCACAGTGACTTTTTTGCCACTATCACTACTGCAATGACAGCAGCACCCACTAGGTGTTAGAAGAAGGAAGTCCTCACACATGGTTCCACCCACGTGCCGACAATTGTCAGACACACAGTGTGGAGGGAAACCCAAACTCACATTCACCGAGGAACTAATTTAACTCGGTGTGACTCCGGAATCAAGTTCCATCCGTCGGAGAATTGTTCCGCTCACTGTGAGCAGATTATGATTTGTGGTGAACTGGGGCACACTAGCTGCCTAATGGAGTCGAACAGGAAGTAGCAGTTTCATTCTACTCTGCCAGAAAGAGACATATAGTCATGCACAGTGAGACTGACGGGGAAAAAGGGAACGTAGACAGAGATGCCGGAGAAAGAAAGGATTAGATGAGGAGATCCATAGGGATTTCTCAAATGTTGGAAGAATCACTAAATGCTTCCTTCTCCTCTAATTGGCTCTATTGAGTGCTTCGCTGTCCCCTGTGGTGGGAGCCAATTGTCTCCCAGTGAGCGTGTGTGACTGCGTGTGTGTGTGTGTGTGTGTGTGTGTCTTTTATCTAACATTAAAAGTGATAGCGGATCAAAGGATTTCCACTGTGTCTACATTGAGTCGCAGCACAGCATTGTCGGCTCCACTGAGGCTCAGATCCTTGTGTGTATCTGAGTGTACAGTACTACAGTACTACAGTACCAGAACTTAAAAGACGAATATTTCAGATGCAGCAGAAAAGACCCCTGTTTCTGGTCCACCTTAAATGAAGGAAACTTCTCCAGTGTGAATTCATTTTTATCCAAGAACATGCAGCCATCCCGTTCTCAGACACACACACACACACACACACAGTATGTACACTCAGAGATGACACACAAATGAGACCCTGGAGAATGAGAGCGACCAGGTGTACTGTGAGGGAAGAAGACGATCCTCCTCTTCATGTTTTTCTCCTAATGGTTTTCAGTTGCTTGCGTCACTATTTCATCTTTTTTTTAAAGACAAACACTAAATATTCATGGATCCTCCAACAAAAGCCTGGTCGGAAAACCATAGTTTCCTCGTTTGTGCAACAACTGAAACAAAGTATATGTGATGCAAAGAAGTGACTAATGGCACTGAAATGAAATACTTATTCTGCCTCATTTCTGTGTAGTCAATCACACACACACACA
>NC_024317.1:7019782-7039228 GCF_000523025.1 Cynoglossus semilaevis | reverse complement strand
CACACACACACACATATATATATATATATATATATATATATATATATATATATATATATATATATATATATCAAATGAGGTGTAAAATAATGTACAAAATACAGCCTTAGGGACGATCAATACATTCATACCAAATGTAATTTATTTATTAATTTAAACACAGTAGGTTATTGACTTGCACCTGACCTTAGGAACATATCAGTAGTTCCCAGATTTATTTCATTTTCTTTTATCAATTACTAGCTATTTTTTTACCCTTTGGGTTCTGTCAAGTCTGTCATCCATTTATCAAAATTGTTTATTTTAGCTTTTTCTTGACTAATGATTGACTACATGAAATATAAGAAACCATTTAAAATATGCTAAGATTAATCTAAAAAAATACTTTCAGAAAAGTCCAGTAAATCTGTACTTTTCAGAAAAGTGTGTGCGAAGATCGTACTAGCAGGCATGATACTTTGTAAGTGAAATAATGAATCATATGTTCCTCAGTGACTCATGTTCTAAAAGCTCCTGGCTGTCACCGTGCTCCACCTTTTGGTTGCTGTAAAAGCTTTCTCCCTCTTCCTCATAAGCTGTTTTTGTACATAACGTCCATTACAGTTTCACAGATGGTTTAATAAATCTATATTTAAACCTGCACAGTGTGCCTGTTCCCCCCCTTTTTGAGGGGACAGGGTTCTGAACTGTGTGGGGAAGAATGAGAGCAGCAGGATACTGTGTGTCACCATGACCACAGAGTCATCATCATACACCATGTAAATAAATGTGTTCATAAGAACAGGAGCTGACAGTGTGATGGACACAGATTTATATAAACCAAAATGACCAGCTGGGTCAACACACAAAGTTTTGAAAAAAAGATTTCTAACTTTATTATTAAAATTTAGAGTCAAGCAAAATTCTGTACCACTATGATAACTTGTAGCCATTAGAAATGCTAAAATCATCTTCTTTTTTTTCAAAATAAAACACACTATTTGCTAATGTATGTTTCATTACAGTAGAATCCCTAATGAACTAGCACTCTTATCCATCACTGCCATAATGGGGGTTTTCTCCCATTATAAATGAATAATCCAATATAGTTCTATCAACAGAGAGACTGGACCATGTGATTTCATACATTAAGTCATTTAATTATCAGAAAAATATTATCCAACTGGTGGATTTCTATTACTTAAACACTACCTGACAGCACTGAAGAGTGCTTCCTCTGTAAGGCCAGCTGAACAGTCACATCTCCTGTAGAGTTCCAGTTAGTTTAATGGCAAATGTTTACAGTTTAACGCAGTACATTTACAAGCTTGTTTCTGTCTTTTCACTGAAGGCCTTTATGGTTTTAGGTCTTCCTTAAGACAATACAGGAATGTGTTCTGTAGTAGAATAAAATAGAATTCTACTATAATAGAATAAAAATGGTAAAAATACATATTACTTTCACTTTTGAGGACAAAAGGAAATGTGTATTTTTAAATTCTGGCAATATATATATATATATATATATACTGTATATACAGTATATATTTGTACCTGCCAGACACGCTGCGTATCCAACATTTCACTTCCTTTCTCCGCTTCAGGGAGTTTATTTAACAGGTAGAATACTGACACTGGGATTGCTTGAGTGCACAGATAACTCATAGATTGATCAAAATAGATGTGTGATCACACACACACACACACACACACACACACACCTTCGTTTGAATAACAGTGTACATAAACAGAGACACAAATACATTACCGTGTACTGAGAGATATTCTGCAGAGACAGGGAAGAGGAAAGGACAGTGTCCGGTAAAAATATCCCTCTGTCTGACACACACTGAAACCCTGGGTAATTCTCCACTCTCTGACCTCTACCCTTGTCTTGTACCTCTTGAGGCCACTGAAAATAAACTTTGAGGACCTGTGGCGAATCCTGACCACTCTGTCTCACCTCAAAGGGCCTGGTCTGAACCCAGCAGAGACTTAACATCCACAGATTCACAAAACCTGATCCTTCTAGGCATTTGGCTCGCCTTTACCCATACTAAAATCTCCTTCAGTCTTTGAAAACATACACTGCAAACAGGCGTCCAGGGCAGAAACATGGCAGCAGCAGTAATCAATGCCAAATCATGTGTTCACAATTGCCAGTAACTGTTTTCTACCACCGAACCTCTGAAAGTGCAATTTAGTCAAACTTGTCTTTCCTCAAGCCATAAAGCTAGTTATGATCAGAGTTCAGTCATTAAAGGAGCAACACTTGGGGAACATCAATAAATGCCCAGAAGGCTCTTGGTTCGGGTCAATCATTCTAGTCAGTTAACGGTCTCCAAACAACAGAGCAAATTCATCATAGGCCTTAATCACATTGGGCGAGTCCACATTTCGCCTCAGAACAATATCCGCTAACGACATTAGTGAGGGGCTAGTAATATGATGTGATTTCCTGCCGTCAAACAGAGGCGCTGATTGATGGTTTGGGACGAGTGCACCATAATTTGACAAAGCTCAGCTTTCCCATACAAACATGTGAAACTGGTGTAGTACGCGTGAGTTGTTGAGTACAGCAGCACCTGAACTACAACCTGTATATAAAAAAAAAGCTTTTCGTTATCACTACATTCAGAAGCCGTATTTAAAAAAAAAAGTTCTGTTTCTTGGTCTTTTCTGCAGGGGAGTACACTGGATACAAATCAATTCGATGGGGAGTACACTGGATACAAATCAATTCGTACATTAAGGATTAAAGCAAAACAAAATGTCAGAAAACACATTATCATATTGGTGTTTGTTTATCTGTTTTTCTCCGTTTGTTGGACTGGGATCTGGGGTCAACGGATTCAATTAACATTTGAGAGATAAACTCATGTATGTGCACGTTGTGTACAATGACAGTTTCCTATAAACTGATGTATTCCAGTGTATTCCACCTTAGCCTCACAGTCTGTGACAACATCAGGTCATCGTATCTTCAGCCGAGTGCGTAGCAAGACCAAATATCTCCCTTAAAGCTTCTTTCTGAACTTTTGTACAGGTTTGTTAAAAAATATAAGTGAGTGTAATTCCCCAAATCCACTGTCCCTCAGAGAGAAGGGTCAGGTTCAGCCTGAACAGAGAAGATTACTTAATTACTGCATCTCCCGCAGGATTTCATGCTGAAACCAGAGTCGGTGCTGTGAAAGATTAATTATCAAGTTGTCATTTAATTAAAAACATAAAATAAACACTATTAGCTGTTTAGTCTTCCACTGGTTGATCAGAGATTAGCAACATTTATATTAAAGTATGGAATATGTAGATACATATATTTTCTGGTTTGTCATTTGTGCCAACATTGTTTATTTAAATATAGTTTTCCTCCCACAATGAGGAAATGTACATTGCGAGTCTTTACAACGGACACTGGAGGCGTCATTGAGCCAAATTCTACACTATGGAACCACCACTAATTTCCTCAATAATCTCTATTTCTATAGTGATTAAAAGACCAAGAGACCAACTTCATTTATTCACTGGGTTTAGTTAGAGACCAACTTCATTTATTCACTGGGTTTTACACTGTGTTAATGCTGCTGAGCAGTGGCTGGAAGGTTTCATTTTGTTGGATGTCCCACGCTGTTTGAGTGTAACTGGGCTCTTCAAAAGCAGAGTGGAGCATAAGCAGTCTGTCTGCTCTGCCACCTCGCTGACAGGGAAGCAATGGTCCCTGGATTCAAGGATCTGTGCCACCAACCTCCTCCTCCTGAACCAAAATCCTCCGCAACAGCAGCATCATCCATATTCACCGCCGCCTGCTCCCTGTCACACTCTCCTCTCTGGGCTCCAACTGTTGACCAGCATCATTATCACAGGGGAAGGGTGAC
Source organism: Cynoglossus semilaevis (assembly GCF_000523025.1). NCBI lineage: Eukaryota > Metazoa > Chordata > Actinopteri > Pleuronectiformes > Cynoglossidae > Cynoglossus > Cynoglossus semilaevis. The sequence goes on along the minus strand of NC_024317.1, from coordinate 7,035,374 downwards.
TGGGAAGAGGCCAGACCCCAAACAATGACTATTTCTTACTACTTGGAGACAAAACAGTGCTCTATTCGGAGGTTATCATATTGTGTCCATGAACAAAGGCTCTTAAGGGAAAGTAAAGTCTGGGAGTGGTGAGAAAAGCAATGAGAGGGGATAAATTAGAGGCAAAAAAAGGAAGTGTGAAAGGAAGATATTTTTGAAAGGAAGATATTTTTCCTTTTTTAAAACAGTGTTTAGAACCGTTATTATCTATGGCTCAGTGCAATTACGAAATCATACAGGAAAAAACGAAGTGTAGCCTCTATGAAAAAAAAATTAAATAAAACTCAGTGCCAGATAAAAACTATAATTAGGATTCTTTCAACCTTTTTTTATGTAGTATGGTTAAGCCTGCAGCTGCACTGTGGTAGTGGTCTCACTCTGACTGGTGGGCATTACTGGCTGCAGTCCAGCTGATGAATCCATGACGGTCTCTGATCAATCACTGCAGCTCATTATACACAATATTTGCTGCCAGAAACAGCAGGCAGGTTGATTTCTCCTTGGAAATACCTTGGGTGTTTTAGATAACTGTTTACCCTGATGGCAGCCCTATTTACAGCAAAGGTGCTACACTTTATAAAGATGAAGTAAAAAAAAAAAAAAGAAACTTAAGTTTGCTTATTATCGGGTAAAAGGTGCAAATAAAACACTATAAGTGATTTGACTGACAATTTAAATTATTTTTTGTAACAAATTCTAACATGACTCTTTTGCTATATTGTATTTACCAATGCAAAACTGACTATAGGGTCAAAGGTTAAGCACATTCAGCAGGGCTGTCTGTCTTTGTCACTGTTCTACAGAAGTACAGTTTTACTGCCAGAATCCTTTCACAATATTCACAGGAACCGCACAGCCACAGGTGATAAAGTACTTAAAGTATTTCACTTTGCATTATCACTGATTTTTTTTTCATGGATGCTGCGTTTAATCTCATTCTTCACACACAAACCTGGTTCACTTGCCTATATTTTGAACTGTTTTTGGACTGGATGTGCTGATGTACAAATGTTTTGTTTTGTTTTTCATGTGATTTTGAAGTGCTCTGTCCAACAAAACAACAAAGATGCATGTTCTAATATGAATACTGGAGATTAAGTAAATACCAAAACTACAGGGTTTATCTTTTATTGCTTTAATGAAGTGAAGCTTGCGCCTACAGAGTAATTCTCTTGAGTTTTTTCCACCTGGGTGTACTGGGCAGCTGGCAGCCTAATGCAGCTTTGTGCCTGGGCCAGGATGCTGTCAGATGTAGCCCCATCAGCTGGTGAGCTGGCAACTAGCAGCACCATGTCAATTAAGGGCTCACCTTAATTCACCTGCCTTTTGTGGTTCATCCACATAGCTAGCCAACACCGGGTTGTCAGGCCGAGGTATAAAGGAGAAACACCTGTCACACCTCTGCTAAGGTCAGCCTTTCTGTAGAAAGCCCTGCAGCAGATGCTCCATGAGGATGGTCAAGGTTAATGTGCTTGGCTTTACCCTCGTGTGCATTGGCTTGTCAAAATTTAACGGCGGACACTTCCGCTAAATCTCAGAGCAAGCAGGTTGTAGATGAAGCGGCTTAATTAGAATGACCTTTATCGAAGACTCTGTTCTGCTTTATACACCGATGAACCTAAACACCATGACCACTCACAAATGAAGCAAATGATGTTGATTATCTTGTAACATTGGTGCGTGTCAAGGGCTCGCATACATTAAACAATATGAGAACGTTGCTCGGTTCTAGTGATGAGTGTAAGGACAACGATAAAAGTTGTCAGCAGTGAAACGACGTAAGTGGATTTCACAACAGCAATAATCAACTAGCGGCCCTCGGGCCAAATCCAGCCCACGACTGGATTCCAAAATAAACATCAAATAATAATGTTAGACAAAAAAGTGATTTTCTTTTATTTTTTATTTCATTGTATGAGTGTCCAGCCCCCGATGTGTCTGTCCAGAAAAAGTCTGGCCCTCTGACAAATATAGTTGGTGACCTTGTACTACAAGGACTGTGAACAGAGTGAAACAACTAGACAACTGGGTCACAGTGTTTTGACCACCTGCTCACATTAAGTGATTGGAATGACTTTGCATTGTTCTCAACCGTCATTTTGAAGTTACTACTGTTTTGTACAGGACACAAAAAATGTGGGCGACTGAGTGTGGGTATAAATTTCCGGCTGCTGACAAAGGTAAAAACTGGAGAAGTGGATAATTTGGTAGAGTGGCTCATCTTACAAGTACCTCTGCCAGCAGAGTGTGAACTGAAATGATAGATATCTCGTCTCATCTTATCATCCTCTTCTTATCAGGGCTAAGGGTTGTGGTATTAAAGCGAACCACTTCCAGTGTTTTTAATGTCTCTGCTTCTGTTCCTTACTCTGTGGCACGGCCGGGGAACCATTGAGGGGAGGACCTGTTTTAGTTGCTTGTATTTGTCATGTGATGACCTGTAACTAAGAGCTCATGAGGGTGAAAAGGTGAATGAAGTGATGATTTAGGGCCTTGGCTTCCAGCCTATTTCTTTCTTCACAACTGACTGATGCGGCGATGATGGAGCTACAATCTGAGCACCAATCTCCTTTTACATTTTTACCCTCATTTTACAACAGGATCCTGAGGTATATGAACTACTCTCACTTTCCAGCAGTCATTTTTTTTCCCTAGCTGGATCACATATTTTATTTTTGGATGCTGCACTGTACTGTACTAAGATGACATGGTCCAGTGCAGTGTTGACCAGAGGCAGCTTCATACACTGTGGGGGCTAATCCCTAAAAAAAGGACCTGTTTTTATTTTGTTATGTATAACTGTGTTACCTAATTAGGAATGGGAACAAGTAAAGGATATCGAGGTTTCTGTATAAACAAAGAACATCAACAAGTCAGAAGAGTTTGACAGAGATTATCCCGAGATACTAAACATGGACCTGTGTGTCTTGTGTTGTAGCCTGAACAGTGAGGTTCGGACTAAATGTTATTCCCTCTCCCACTCTGTGCTCTATATAAAGCAGCTTGTCAGTAAAATGAACCCGGACAGCTACATGATTTTCTTTTTTCCTTAGGCTGTATCAAACTTTCTGATCATTTATAAATGAGTTCGCCGGAAGCCCTCGTGGCAGGATGAGCCGTCGCATGACAACAGCATGACGGCAGACACGCTAGCTCTAGTCGAGGCTCTATCTTCCTCCTGTTAAAAACGGCTACTGTGAGTGTTTGTTATTACAAGATAAGGTACTTTCCATGCAACATTTACTTCTTTATGTCAGGTGTGGAGACTAGGTTCCAAAGGAACACAGGTGGAATAATATATAGGGGAGTAATTCTAGAAGTTAGACAGGAATTACTGTAGTTACTGCACTACATAACAGCAGTTTTTGGTTCAACTCAATTATTTTTCTGACACTCAGAGTGAAGCTCTACTGTTTTATTTGTGGACTTGATGAAGAGTAGTTAGACTTCTTCATTTAAGTTGAGGTCAGAAACCTCGTCCAAAAGATCCTTATCATCAACAACCTCACGGTTGAAGGCCTACTGTTGGCAGTGTGCCTTGTGGGACTGAACCAGACGGCAGTTGAAGGTGTTCATTCAGTTCTTTTACATACCAAATTGAGCCAGATTTCTGGCTCATAACTCATGTTTTCAGAAACACCGGTTTCTTTCATGTCTGTGCGATTCACACCACATTCTCTAAGGTTAAAGTACAGCTACATCTACATATCACAGCAATCACTGGAAGAAATAAAAAAGGACTCTAGAATATGTCAATATATCGACTCCTTCCACCCAAGGTCTGGGATTACCTTAATAGGTCAGTGTAGAATTGCTGAGGCAGGATTTTACAGAACGTTATATGATCCAGAAAAGTTGGCTCACACTCTACAAATTCTTCTTCAGTCAAGAGGCTTCTTAGATTAGCAGGGTTTGGGAAAAAAATCCACTCAAGAAGATGGCAACAATATTTCTCAGCACAAGATGATGATGACGATGAACAAAGGACTAACGCATCATTCAGAGCTTCTATAGAAATACCTGCTTTCAGAATGTAGATCAAGACAGTTACATGGCATTCCTTTTAATTAGTGCTTTGATAACTAGAGATTTAAATGCTTTGCTACATTTTGGAATGGATTTTTTTATAATGTATCCCCAATTTTGTGGGAATTCTTCATTTGTGTCTGCATTAAAAAAACAGACATTTCCTGCTCTGTAGGTTCAGGTCATGACAGCAATCACTGCCTTGTTCCGTCAAAGCAGCGGTCATGTCGTGTCCAGTGACCTGAAGGTTGACAGCTCACAGGTTTCAGTCATATGGTGCCTTACATGGTGCTTTGGACTGCAGTCCCCCTCCCATCATTGATGACCTGTTCATACCGTTCTCTCTTGACAGCTCTTCCATCTGTCTGTATTTCCATTTTCTGCAGTCAAGGTCGTCTTTGCTGCAGGGGGTGGTGGGATGTGTGAAGTGCTCTGGGGGTGCGACAAGAAATATGTTGACTTTGCCTTTAAAAACAGCTACTTGTCAGCGATTTTGCTACACAGGGGATGGGGGGTCAGTAGAACTGGACATGAAGGTGTTGGCTGTGATTGCAGGCGGACATGTCATATTGAAAGTCATGTGGTTAATATCCAAGCACAAAAAAAAAACTGGCATTTAACATGTCAGCAAATTGGTTCTTGGTGCAAACATTATTTTCCCAGAACTGGACGCTGCAATTCGAAAGAGGTGTTCCAGAAGTGCATTATTTAATTATTGGCACGATCAGGTTTTATTAGGGCAGAATATAATTGTTACTTTTTTTTAATTTAACAAAATGTGCTGCTTAAATGTCAGGAAAAAGGCTGTGATCTTTAAAGCTGCAGTCACATCTTGTTCTCTTTCACAGAATTGTATTGACTCAATAGCAAACAGAGGCAGAAGTAAAGGAGTGTTATTGCATAACAATCGATCTGTCCCCTCTTTGTAAATGCTGAACATTACTGTCTCGCTAAATTTAACTGAAAGCTGAGGGCGAGAGCGGCCGGTGGACGGGGGCCTTTCTTGCTCCTGGCTCTGACAGGGGCTCGTGGGCCGCCCAGGGCCACTCCACATCATTTCCTTTTCATCTCCATTATTCATAGACTCAGAGCAGAGGAACCGTCTCCCTTGTGGCAGCTCATTGGGCTTATGTCTCCACTCTCTGCCCATTAAACTGAAGCTTTATTTACACAGACATCACTGGTTAAGCACTGGCCTCACAGGGACAATGCTGTAAGCCTCCTGCTTTCCCTTCAGTGGAAAACAGTACTGAGGGGAGAAGGTGTTACGGTGAAAATGATCAGAGCGTTTCACCGTAACACTGAGGAATTCTGTTGAGCCCATAATTCAAACTGTGTGTGTGTGTGTGTGTGGTCCGGTGCTAATCCCAGTACAGCAAATGTAAGTATGCATTGGAATAGTGGGTTATACTGTAATAATTTATTTACAATTATAAACAATTGTTCCTCTGGTGTTGGATCAACAAAGTTTAGTTTAAGTTTATTAACATCTATCTATCTATCTATCTATCTATCTATCTATCTATCTATCTATCTATCTATCTATCTATCTATCTATCTATCTATCTATCTATCTATCTGACCTTATTCATAATTAAGAGCATTACATATAATTAATTTTCATTGATTTAAAAATCTTTTTTTTTTATTTCTATTTCTGAATCTGACCTGTTGTTGTTCGCTCTTCCAACTCTGAGAGAGAAGAAAGCAGTCTGACAAAAGACAAAAACTCCAGACAAATGCTAAGTGAGGAAGGTAAGAGTAATGGGACATGACAGGGTAGCTGAAGATGCATTCATTTAGAAATCCACTTTTTATAACTCCAAACTTTGAAAAGGGTAAGAATCTTCAGTCGGTCAGATTTTCATACAGAGTAGCTAAGAACAGCAGGAGGACCGGATTGTCTCCCTCAGGGTGACGCATCCACACCAGCCCATCAGTCTCCACACCTGCTGTGCCTGGGTCAGCTGCTGGGGACTTGCAGATCTGGGGATGCCAGCTACCTGGTAAAACCTGGTCCTGGCCAAATCCTCATTTCTAATTGCATCGCCATCTGAATTCTCCATGACTATAAAGTCTGCACGTGCGCCCCAGTGTGTACATTCTGCATGTGTCAGTGACACAGCATGTTAAACCATGTATGAAAGTAATTACATCCCTGCAATGAACCAGTGTAAAAATTTGAAGATGCAATTATGCTCCCATTGAATAACTCATCTTTCCTGGCATGAGCTAATTGCATTAAAATGGATTGTGTATCGTCCCCTAGCATGAGTCATTAAGATTAACGCCAGGAGAGTTAATAGTGTGTCATCTTCTGAGCCCCCTACTAGCACCAACCCCACCACCACCATATCTCTAATATAAGATTAGAAGCTGGGAGAAGAGAGAGAGAGAGAGAGAGAGGGAGAAAGCAAGAGGATAGAAAAACATGTTCTGTTTCTCTTCTCAGCATCTGCTCACCCAGCTGGGAAAACACCCAAGCTATTCATCAGACTCTTCGCGGCTGTCTGCATGCATTCAGCTCACTCAAAGGTCACTGCGTTAAAACACCATTCCAAATTCCTATGGCCTGTTTTTCCAGCTCCGTCCCTTCAAAGAGGCCAAACCTTTGGGGCCAAGTTATCAACAAACAGCGCCGATAGTCGTGACCAGATATGTACAGTATGCATATCGGCATCAGTTATCAAACTGGGTTGGCTGCGAGAAAACCGGGAGATGCAGCTATCTAATATTTTAGTATTGGGATTATCTAGCGATTATTTTCTTCACTTTAATTAAATTTAATTCAAGGATTATTTGTAAATTTGGAAAATTTCATCTGAATATTTTTCTCAAACAATTCAAGTTCATTAATCGTTCCCCTCCACTCTTGGTTCCAACATGCGGGAAGCAGAGAGTAACCAGTGTTGCATGTCTCATGCTCCACAGGCTTGTCTTGAAGTCAAGTGTTAGTGACCAGTACTGTGACAGAGTTCACGCAGTCTTCAGGTGCAAAACAAATGTGTGCACACATGCACGTGTTCAGTTGCGGCTCAAACCACTGTGTCATCGCCCCCTGTCAGGCCCTTGGCGCTCCAGCAGGCAGCTAATGCCTGGCAGAAATGGACTCTTGACTCTAACATTTATCCTTACAGCGCTTCTGTCCTCGCTACTGTCTCCCTCCTGTTTCCTTCCTCCCTGTCAGAGCAAATTTAACGTGACACATATTTACAAGAACACGGGCCCATGTAATTGTTTTGGCTCTGCAACAGCAGTTAGCCATTTGGCTTTAATGGCGGTGCATAAAAACATCTTTTAAATCCTCTCTAATGGTTGCTGAGAAATGTTGAGAGAAAAATACAATTTTCAGTTAAATGACGTGTAAAATTGACCTCTTATAGGGCTTTTCTTCTGAGTCTTCTTTCGGCCTGTCTGCTCCAGGAGAGAACTCTCTCCGACATCTTTATGAATGTGAAGCATCTAAATAGGTTTAGCATTTAAAGGCCAGAAATACTGAATGGGTTTTCAACTTTACCGAATAAGGCCACAAGGCTTTATAAAAAAAAACCTTACACGGCTCTCCATAGATGGAGAAAAAAATCAACATTAAACATTACATTTTAAATGATTAGTTTTTATTCATTTCCAGAATTGTACTAATTGTTGCAATATTAAAACAGAACTTAAATTAAAAATCCAACCTTAAAAAAGGTCATACGTCGTACAGGTCATACAGTTCATTTAAAACAAAGTAATGGTATTTGTCATTCATTTGTGAATAAAAATACTTCAATCTAAGACAAATTGGCCTATTTGACCTTAGAAGCTGGGCTTTAAACTACAGACATTCTATTCAAAAAGAAATTATATATTTAGTAAATTAAACAGAACTGGCAATCAGTCAGAATAACCCAGTAGTCAGTTATCTGATATACCGTACGTGGTATCAACATTTAGATCTGATAAGCTGCAGTTGACATTCAGAGTTGAAGTCATTTCCTGGAGGAGGCTGAATGCTAATGAGTCTAAATCTGAGGAAAAACTGCAGTTTCTAATGGTATCTATAGAGGATCCAACTACACTTGGTTAACATCTGATTGCTGCTGACTAGTGCTGACAGTGTGCGTCTTTGAAGTGTGAGGCTGCCCCATTGCACATGGATCCAATGCTTATACTAGAACGCACACCTCTTGGGTGTGAGGAAAAAAAAAAGGAAATGCACCTCTCTCAACCACAGAATAAAAACAACCAATGTATGAGGGAAAATAATCTCAAGACGTTGCAACATCGACCAGGGTAAAAGACTAACCAGAATGTATCATCATGTCCTGGGTATTAATTAAAGAGCAACTCTAAAGAATTCATACAATGGAGGCGCAATGGAACAAACTCTTAGGGGTCGTCTAAAAATACAACCCCTGATGTTGAAGTATAAATCAATCAGAAATTTAGATTACAACTCTTTGCGAAAACCATAATAATAAATAAATTATAGACATATCCTTATTTTATTCTTCAAAATATATAGTGCCATAAAAACCTGGCTATTTTATGACTCGGGGAGATGCAGTACAACCAACTCTATTTAAAAAGGCAATATGTAACTTCACTTCGCTCCCCGAGGAACTGTGAGTAATTACCAAAACTCTGCTGGCACCTCTACATGACGGTGTCTAGGTCAATGATGGCAAGTTATAATGGGGCGGCAGTCGAGTCAAGGATATGTGCTAATGATAAATGTCACACTGCCAAAAGAGCATGGATATATGTGTGGCAGGAATGACAGGTAGTATTTTTTCACATGCTGTTTATTCAGTTTCTGTCTAGTCTTTGTGAGAGGATTAATGTCACAGTATTCACTGGCTTGTCCTTCATCTGGAAACTGATGCATTTCTCTGTTTAAGGAAAACAAATATGCTCTGCGTACACACTGGGGCAGTAAAAGTTAGGGCTGAATACAAGGACTTTCTGGAGTTGGTCGAAAAAAATGAAAACATGGTGAGCTAATTGTTTCTGTTCCAGTTTTGTTAGTGCTGATGAATACAGACACAAGAACAGTGTTAGAACAAAGCTGGTTTGATGGATAGCTGGATAGATGGATAGATACATACATACATACATACATACATACATACATACAAATCGAATTAATTGTTAAATTTAAAGTGCGATAAAGTTAAAATGTGAAAATGTTGATGACCTGTAAAAGTGTGTGCTATTTTACCCCCCCAAATAAAACTCCAAAATATTTAACTTTTCTGAAGACTAACAAATGTTTAATCAAAAGTGGACAATGTTGTGGTGTTCATTATCTTTTTCAATCAAAATCTAATCAAAAATAGTTTAGCCCTTCCGCACAGTTCAGACTCATTAACATTAACAACTGTTAATTACATCTCAGGAGATGATTTACAGAAGAAAATGAAAGAAGAAAAAAAAAAAAAAACTTAAATCGAGCGTTAATATTATTGGTGGTTGTGACGATTAAAACAACACAAAGAATGGAAAACGCTAAAAAAACATACAATTAACAGCACAAGATGGAGGAGGAAAGTGAAAGTGTGAGACGCCCCCTGTTGATGACTTGAGGCGATTTAACTTTGTTCAACTTCAGGTGCGTTGAATCGATGCTGTGGGTCTGTTTCAAATTTTGGATATGTAAAAAAGAAAAATATTTTTTTCCACCTTATACTTAACTTCACAAATAACCTCAGAGTTGCCATGCAGAAAGTAAAAAAAAAAAAAAAAAAAAATTCCAATAGAATCAGCAGAGGAACCACATGCCCGAGGGCTACCAGCTCACTGTGAGCACAGTCAAACTTCAGCCAACCCACTTTCTCTGCAGTACTTCCAGGCACGTACTGTGTATTTGTTTGCAGTCACTGCAGAATTTGCACAATGACATTAAACTGATAAAACAGTTTCAGTTTATCACAAACAGTTTCCATTAGGAGAACATCATCAACTGACACAACATCACTGATTTAACAAATAAGATAAGGAGTTCACACACTGAACAAGATGGAATATGGGAAACTATACTATATAGTTTAACAGTAGACAGTAGACACAGCAAAACAGCAAGGCTAGTGGCCACTGACAGTGTTGTTGCCAAAGGTTCCCAAAATGGGGGGCGCAGAAATATTGCTTTAAATGAAAAAAAAAGAAAAGGTTTTCTGTTTTTGTTATGTTGTTTAGCTGTGGAATTGTTTTTAAGAATTAGGAATTGTTTCTGTTTTTTTTTTGTTTAATGTGAACTTTTTGTAGTTACTTGAACGTTCAGGGGGGCGTTTTACAGCAGAACTGTTTCAGAGTAGGAGTAGAGTTATACAATAGTCCAATCCATAAAAGTTGGCTCTGCAGGAAAAATATTATAATTTCTAAGCTAACCTCGATGTGGCCAATAAAATAATAATAAAAAGAAACCATACAGCCAGTGCATTGAGAATATAAACACTCACTATTGATTCGACCCTGGCTTCACCTGCTGTGTTCTTCTCGGACTGTATCTTGGCTTTTGTGCTGAAGGGACTCATGCAGAGTTACTTACTACCAGATGACAGACCAGATTTCTGAACACAGCTTGAATCTCATCCAATAAAAAAACCTCGCAGGATCACATATGCTCTGCGAAAGGTGTGAACGTTTCTTTGTGTATGTGTCGCTGTGCATGATTTAGATGTGTGTGTGTGTTTGGAGTGGGAGGGGTTTAAATCAACTGGTAACAATAGGTTAGAGTTACAGTACATGGTAACAATCACTCCTACACATTCATTGTATCTTGAATAAACCACATAAATATTTTGTTAGTAATGTGACATTGTTCAGCCATAGCATGGTGTAATATTTATGACTGATATTTTATAAATATGTATTTCAGTGCAGCATTGCACAAATGTCGTATAATTTTAATGAATAGTACATAATACTAACATATACAATATATGGTAATAAAATACTGTGATACAAACACAATATGAATGTATATAGGATATAGTAATAAAGTATAGTAATTACTTTTACATAGTACATGACAAAGTACTAATAATCACTTGACCGATATTGAGCACTGTATCGATATACAAAGGAAAATGCAAGTACTGGCACTCGGGTTTCCAGGTGACTTTACATTTCATGTTGTCTTTGAGCGAGGCCATTCATTTTTCATACACACTATGATTGGGACAACCTATGGCTTCACATTAAATCTTAAAACTCTTCAAAGAGTGCTGGGGTAAAGTTGGAGGGGCAAGAACCAGCTTTGGATTTAACTTTATAATAATATACCAATAATAATATTTTGTATTCACCTCCTGAGGCAGGAAAGAGGAATGGCCACTTTGTTGTTGGGTTTTTTTTTTTTTTTAGTTTTTTAGTTCCCCACTCTCCCGCTACCTTTTAGAGAAGAAAGCCATTAGGCCCGGGACAAATGGCTGATGGCAGAGGAAAGACTCAATAATTCAACAACCATTGTTTCCTCTGATGTGTGCAGCACTCTCAATTGACCTCTGCTCCACTGTGTTGTTTTCCTTTATATGGGCTTGATGGATTTCCCTCGCTACGAAACGAGTTTAGACGGACTCCAAAGACCACAGGAATATAAATAAAAGCGTAGCTACAGGCAGCAGCTGCAGCAGATATGATATGTAACACACACGCGGACTGTACATGCATGTCAGCCTGGAGTGGGACACGTTGACAGAGAAACATGTACAGTTATATTTAATCGCCTCAGCGTGAATCAGATTCTATCAGTTAATCAAGTATAATCTCCTGCCAACAGCACGACAGTCAGTCGGAGATAAATGAACTGTTCTAGAAACGTTGGTTTCTCCACTGAAGCTTCAGGCTTATCTCCACTCTGCGCCCAAGTCGCACATACAGTATGTCAGCAGACAGGCCGTCTCTACGGCGGTCCTCACCACAATAATCCAATTTATGAAGTCATGACTAAATCTTTTTCTAACATTAAAGGGCTGATTACTAGACTGCTGCTGCTGTCTCACTCCGCCGGTCTGACGATCATATCAACAACTACACGTTTCTGTGTGCTTCACTGTAACACCAGGGGTCGTCATTAATATTCAGGCGCGAGAATGTACTGCGCAAGGTCGGAGAACGAGCCATTGAAAAACTGCTCACATCTGTAGTTGACCTACATGAAGGGAGCTTGGCTGTCAATGTTCGCCAAATTACAAGTTGACGTGCAGATCCAGCCGCAATTACTGTACTTGGAGTTGTTATTGTAGTTGTGTGTTTTTTCTTAAATATAAACACTTGCATACAGACCATTTAGTACACAGAGAATCATTCTTATGCACAAATCCCATTGTAGTAGTACGTCTGTTGAGACTGTTTCTGGCCACGTTTCTAAGAAGTCAATGAAAAACTGCACAACATTTATTTCACATGATCAGGGACTTATTAAAGTGGAAATTCAGGCGTCATATATACAGTATAGTGCAAGGGAATAATTATCCTTAATATAATCCCCGAGGGACTTGACATTAAAAACGCTAACACCAAAATCAATGTATTGTCACTAGAAAAAAAAAAAAAATCCAAGATTTCCTCCTGACGTCTGTTATTCATCCAAGTTCTAGGACAGCTGTTTACTGACAGTGTTGCACATTCAGCACTAGACTGCTGTACAGTAATTATTGCTTTGAGTAAAAAAGGCTAATCCATCATATTGCCAATGCACACTGATGGACTCTTTAATTGTGGTGAACCACATTTTCCCAGGTCATTCAATGAAACATTCAATGTGCATCAATGCTTTTGTTTTCTTCTGAGATCAAAACGTCTTTACCAGATGTGTAAATAAAAAGCATTTTCTTTTTCTTTTTTAAATATTGAACTGCTCCTTGATAGATTTGAAACAAAGGTTTCCAGTGTTCTTAATGTCCAAAAACATTAGCAGATCATCAAATCAAGAAAACTGTGAGAATCTGCGGAGACAGGATTCTGCCCAGGTCCGGCCGCGGTTAATAGGATTAGTCTAACTGCTGATACAATATAAAGTGGGTTTTCCTCTGCGAGGCACCAGCATGTGTCTGGGAGATTAAAAGCATCTTCTCCCTCACATGAATGCAAAAAGCCAAGATAAGTGACACATACAAAAAAAAATCCTTTTAGTAAGAGAGCCGCTGTTCTTTTGGTAGCAATAAGCTTGCAGAACCACTTGGCTCTCAATGCATAATGTACAACGAGTCAGCGACGGAGTAAATGTGATGCATGATTGATAGAAACACGCATCTTCTTCCCTCTGTGAGAAAAGGGACATTTTTCCAGCAAATTCCATCTGGAGATTTTTTTTTTATTGTTAACAACTTTTTATTCTATTGCCACAAAACTATTCACCACATACAAGGTCAAAACCTGTGTCAGAGTCGCCCTAACTCCTTAATCTGCACCAAAATAAAAGTGATTATGCTTCATCACACACCGACCGACTGTTGAATATTCACTCACACGTGGCTCTGCATTTTATCACACACAGAGGAGCGGAATATAGCGCTATTGTCAACACTGAATTCTAATACTTTGTACTTTGCACACAGCTGGGATTTGATACATTTAATTTTATTTTCATAAACTCTTCATTGCGGAAGATTTCCGGGGCATTTCCTGTGATTTTTTTTTCTAAAATTGTTCAAATACAAATCTGGGTCATTTACCTCGACGATTAGAAACTTCTTTGTAAAAGAGACTCATGTGTAATCTGTTTTCATGCTTCATCTTGAAGTCGCAGGAGGTGTGTTCACATACCATCAGAAACTTGTAATTCTGACGATTACAGCAGTTTCCAGAACGAATGCTTTAAAAAAAATTTTAAAAATGATATACAAAAACAAGAAAAGAACCTGACTTTTGTTTTACCCTATTTTCCTCTCTACTATGAATACCAACTGCAATAACATTTTCAGTCTAAGTCTATTTTTTTAATTACTTTAATGTTTTAACCATGAGCTGTTGACAAAGATGTGTATGAGATGTGAATGTTACAGATGCCAGGCTGGTCATTTTGGACCTCGGAGTAAAGGCTCTCCGGTTTTACATTTTAAGGGGAAACATTTCAGATATTTAAATGACATTTTGCCCAGAGTCACTGCTCATTGATGTCCCCGGTGGTGAGCACAGGGTCATGCTCTTGTGTAGCCCTCTGGTCTGTCTCCTGTCTTCAACACTTATCTTTGTGCCGGCTGAAATGTATCACTGATGAGAAGTGACTGATATCATGGCAGATTAATATTACACTGTGACCCTGCAGCACAGGAGATACTTGGATCTTTTACTTTTCCTCCAGTGATGTTGACGACACTTTGATAGTTGTAGGACTAAAGAGGGTATCGTTTCTAGTGTGTGTGTTATCTTTAATGAAACTGCATTACTTTCTCTGTAAATACTGTAAATTACAGAATGCTTTTCATGTGTTTAAATTTTCCAGCAGATGTATGGATTCCTGACTCTTAGAACCACAGTAAAAGAATCTATAAGTGATCTCTGTGGATTAATTAGTGCACGGACACCTTCACACTCACACCTCAGTGGTCTTTTTATGTACCAGGTATTTAATTACCCAAGAGGCTTTTTGGTCAGTGGGCTATTATTTTGACCAATTAATAATTTCATTTTACCGTCTCCATTTAAACGGAGAGTCAGAGGCAAAGCGTTTATGCCAAGAGTCTAACCACACATGCTGATGTGCTAAAGATGTGTCTTTGTACAGAAATAACGTTTAAACTGTGACCTAGGCGCCATTCATCACAGCACAGCTGTAGGCAAAAGGAAAGTGTTCCTCGGGCTAATTAATGTGGATTCTTTATTTAGGCGCAAAAAATATAAAATAAAATAATTGGAACTCAAATCCCAGAATGCACAATATGTTTTATCCAACACTCCTCGACTTCTCTAATTTCACAGACTGCAGAAAATAATACTGGTTTTAAGATAATGTCTCAAAAGTTGACTCAAAAGTCTTCTAGTTGACTAGAACTTTCCTCAGAGTTAGTGACCTCCCTGCTACTTTTCTTTTCTTTAAAATAAAGAAAAAGTTTTCATTAATGAAAAACAATGATCTTCAAGTTTCAATTTATTCACAGTGTTCTTTTCCAGGGTGAATCCTGGGCCTTGAACACAACCCTGATTTCTTTCAGGAATTGAAGAAAGTCACACACTAAAATTTTTATAGCCATCTCCTGTTGCCTAGTGGAAAAGTATCGTATTGTTACTGCCTGTCATTGTCGCAAAGATGAAAAGAAAGAAAAGTGATTTGTTGTAAATAAATAAGTATTTTTATACTGATTAAGGGGAATTGGATGATACACCTGATGCTTTGTCATGACACACTAATGTGTCAGGGCACGGTGGTTCAGAATCACTGCAATAGTGAAAGATTCACCGTAATCTGAATATGGACTGCTTCGAGTTGATTACTTGAAATGTTGCGGCACTGGAAGCTGCTGACGTTCAGGTTCAGTAAAGGAGTCGTCTTTAAGGTGCTGGTCAGGACTCAGAAGAGGAAGCTGCTCAACCTTTTTCT
>NC_024317.1:6969483-7019752 GCF_000523025.1 Cynoglossus semilaevis | reverse complement strand
TGTTTTTCATCCACAGGAGAGATTGTGGCCTCATCTGATCCCTCATGGTACACTAGTGTTCCACACCACAGAGGTTGGGCATCACTGACCTTAATTGTTTGTAGGGATCATTAATAAAGGACTGGATAATATCGTAAACATGACGTTCCCTGCTTTGGGTTTTTAATATTTTGTGGAACATCCTTTTTTTATTACTGAGAATTTTTATCTTAAAAAAGAAAAAACTACAAATGAAGCTGTGTTAATGTTGTTCTCGAACCAGCTCCAGCTATAACGAATGTATCAACCCTGTTTTTTTTAACCTTATTTATTCATGCCCTGCTCTCCTCGTGGCAGTTGGCGAGACAATAGGCGGAGACTCACTCCTGTCTCCTCTGCTCATTGTGTAGCTGTCTGTGTATAACTTTGTAATCTGTCGGGTTACTTTTTTAATACGATTTACTGTAGGGTAGAGCAATGGGAAGCTGGGAGGCAGTGGGTTGGATGAAAGCAGGCGGGACAATTTATCATTCTGTTCCTCCCCCATCAAGTCAAAGCCCCGGTTTCTCTTCCTCTCTTTTCCACAGCATGGCGATAACAACAAGGCAAATAGTCACGCCATTTTATAAACATCTGTATTTCACTCACAAAACCCCCACGACTGAGGTTTGAATGTTCCCCCCACAGCTCCCAACGCAGCAAGCCGACTGCCTCCTTCCTTTTGGCAGTCGCTGCACTCAGACACACACAAAGACACGCACCAGGAGCGGGTACATAACCCAGCAGAGAGGCGGATAAACAGTTGAATAGATAAGGAGCCATCAAGAGGAAATGTAAAAACAATTTGACTTGACATGCCACGTACGCACAAACACTCTTCCTCCTCCATCTCCTCTTCCTCATCCGTCTCTCGCTGCTATCCTTGCAACAAGATCTCCGTCTCTGTTGTTGTCTTTATCAAGCTGTGGTGCTGTGAATAAGTGAGTCTTAGCAGAGTGATCACAAATAATTAAAGTGAAGACATGGAGACAGGCACCGATGATGATCATCTTCACAAAGAAACACAGCAAATGTTAGCATAGCATTGCATATTTTGAATACTACAACCTCATGTATATCATTTCTGCGTACTACCGTACTACAACCTTGGCTCATGTATATCATTTCTGCGTACTACCCAACCATTTGCTCACTGAGGGTATTATTTATTATTATTATTATTATTTATCTTACAAAATCTATAATTTTTCCCCTCCAGTCTCAGGCTATTTGGTTGTTTTCATACTGGCTTTTTCCAGTTTAAAAAAATCCTGACTTTATTACATTTTTCGTACAAATTGAGAGAATCTTTTTTTATCAGTTTATCACTGTTGTATTGCTATATACCTATACAGTGTGTGGTTGTGTCTCCATGGAGATCTGGGCCTAAAAAAGCCATTCAAGACTCCTGACTTTAACATGAAATAAAACCAATGGTATAGCACTACAGAGAGCAACAGCTGCTGCAAGTTAAGAAATCAATTCCTTCACTTTATGCCTTAGCATCCACTGCATCTTTGACTGGAGTTAATGTGGTGTGTAAACTGTGGAAACAATTCCAGACCTGCGAGTTTGTTAGAGAGTAAGTATAAATGCAGGAAGTCTCTGGTAATTCCTCCTTAGGTCAGACTTGAGCAGCCTATTGTCTGGGCTGCATGTTCTAATTGTCGACAGAAATATAAATACAAGGAGAACAGCGGCTATGAAAGGAGAGACTTCTCCACTGCTCTGTTTCAGCAATTTTACCTCCTTTTCCTGAAACATCTTTCACTCTGCCAGATCCCGGCAGCAGCACAGACTCTTCCTCCGCTCGTTGTATTAGCTTTCACAATATTTTCATCAACGGCTTCTTTATTTATAATTGTTTCTTTATTCATATTTCACCAATAACAATCGCCAATCGCCAGTGTTTTCAATTGGCAAAAATACACAAGCAAACAATTTCCACTGCCTCTGTTTGGCTGACGTTTCCTTTCGTTTCCCCCTAAATGAATATACAAGTGTCTTTCACAGTTAGATAAGCATTAAATATTCAAGTGTTTTCAATTGGCAAAAATACACAAATAGCATCTAAAATACACAAATGTTGTTCAGCATAGAAGTTGATTTAATCTAATCATGGTTAGTTTCATGTACTACCACAGCACGTACACACAACTTAGATTGTTGTTGGGTTTATATACTGTATATATACACACATATATATAGTACCGGAAAGAAAGTCGAAACATACAAAGTAACATGCATACATACAGTATAATGTATCCACACACACATATGTATATTTATATGTATATACGTTTACTGACTATGAAATGTTTCTTTATTCCAATGCTTCATGTGCCATTTTAACCATTCAGGGTTATAAATATGCCCATTTTCATTAAGGAAGTCGTTCAAGTTCTTCACTCTGCCTGTCACACATCTGTGTATTTCCCTCTTCCACCAGCAGGCACCATGCCAAAGTCAGATAACCAGGCATACCACCTCAACTCAGCTGTGAGAAGTTATTCCATCAAGTAAAAGAGCTGTCTCTGACAAATAGATGAACTTAAGTACACAGTGCAAGTTTCTGCCAATTTACGTGATGAGAAAATGATATGCTGGGCAATGGCCTGGTGTTGATGAAGAGAAATATGGAAAACAGCTTCTATATATAGCATTCCCACGAGCACTCTGCCGGGGTGACATCAGCTCGAGTTAGCAATGCTCTACGTGAGCCCGAAAAAAAAAAAAAACATGGAAAAACATGCATGGAAAACAATCATTTGACAGGTGTGGTAATCTGCAATTTCAGAAATAGCTTGCTTGTCCTTAAGTGACAGCAGACCGTAACAGCGAGGTTTTCTGAGCATGTAAATGGAGCACAGTCGTGTGTGAGACATGGAGGGCATCTCTTTTCATTTTTCTGTTGGCTGTACTTAAATGTAGAGCGCAGACGTGTGAGGCCCGGTGAGACAGAGGCTCCTCGGGTGCAGTTAGGTTGTGATTCTTGAACGCAAACAAACTTTTTTGGAATATTTGTATTTTCAGTTTTACTTGTGCGTGATGAAACTTTACAATATGACAATAACTAATATAAATATAAGAGCCTTGGCAGCAAACGAAGTGAGTGAGTGTTCACCAGTGGGTCTGTTTGTTTGTATATGAGTGTTCTAGTGTTTACCGTTATTCACACTACAGTTGTTTTTATTTGAACTACGGTCCTTGCCTCATTATACAGTACGTAGATGCAGAGAAGTTATTCATTCAGAGCATCACAAACAGTGGTTCTGGATGTAGAGCTATTAGAACCTTATCGTTGTCAGGTTTTCTGGGACTAAGTTCATCTGAGGTGGTGGAGCCACATTTCAGCCCGTCTTTAGGAAATAAAATTAGGTCAAGAACTGCGTCTGCATCTCTGTCAAAGTGCCATCGATGCTAAGGATAAAGTTTTAGACCAGTGTAGGCCTGTGTCGGGGTGAGGTCTTTACCCAATGGTCCTTGGAGGTTGATTGGTCGGCCTGTGTCCCAGATCTGTCATATGGAATAAACATTTTGGGAATCCTTAGGTAAATAAGTTTGAAGCACATTACCAAACATTTGTTTTGTTGCATGTTTAGGTAAGTATTCCAATTTTTCCATCACAAATAAATGGAGGCGGTCTGAGTGGAGCATGTGGCAGTGAAGTACAAATGTTTCTTACGTATGAGTCGAAAATATCTTGATTACGACGTACACGTTCTTACTGTAAAACTATACATGCTGGGCATATGTCTGTGTAAGTGTGTGTGTACAGAGTGTTTACTTCACCAGATATACTGCTGTGGCCTTCACCTCTCATTAGCTCAGTGGGGGTAAAATGACTGGGTGGACACTGTGATAAGGAGGAGGCTGAAAGGAAAATGATAGCAATAGAAACGATGTGAGGCTGCATACAGAAGTGGGAGGACAATTTAATGAAGTCGTCCACTGTGCACGACTCTGACTCAAACTGGACTCTTTGCTGTAATGAGTGTAGACAGTTTAAACCTGTGTATGTCTTCAGAATGAGTCAGGAAGGAGAAATAAAAAATAAGTTATTTGGCTGAAGAGATTCTGAAAGGTTCAGTAAATGCCTACATCACAGCTGCTGCACTTCTTTTAACCACAAAGCTACCAAAAAAGAAAAAGAAAAAATTGTTTGGTATTCTTACCCCTGGGACACACAGGCATAGGGATGTACTGTAATGTAATGTCCTTACATCGTTTAACTGAGGCATTGAAAAAGGCAGGTGGAACCAGAACGATTCTCTCTCTAACTAATCCATGAAAAACAACGAGAACCTAATTGAAAACGAACATCTAATTTATTTCCGAGTGAATTTGCGCAGATTGAAGCCTAAACAACTTGGAGAAATATTTGCTTTGTGGCCGCGGCTGTAGGAAACGGTGTATTTTCCATTACAACCTGTCTGCGTCTCTCTGAGGTTTAAGAACTTGCTACATGTTTTTCACAATTTCGTGTTCTCCTAGGCCTTATAACAGATTCCAAAGCAAGCAGTTGAGCGTAATTGGCAATTAGCTTTTCTATAAGCTGTACTGGCTGTGGTTACTGGGCTACGTCAGTGAGAAAGGCTGCAATGCTATGTCATCACAGCATTTCAATGATTTCCTTTTTTCTTTTTTTTTTTTGCAGTCGTATATGTTTTATAGACATGTTATATTTGGACTGAGAAGTGAGAACTGAGAAGTGTGAACACCCTGTTTCCTTTTTTATTTTTTTTTATTTCCAGCGTATCACTAGTCTAAGAACAAAAGGTTTCTCCAGAGGTACTCAGTTCGGGATCACTTCACACATTTTATCTTGCCACAACACTCACACGACACGGCCCCTTTCCAAAGATTTCATAGTGCGTGCCTCTGTTCCTCACCGTCCCTGGCCTCTCCTTGGCCCTCTTCCATCTCTCTTCCTATTTCCTTGCATCAGCTCCATTTTTGTCTCAGAGTCTGTGAGAACTCCACTTCTTCACCCGCTCTATAGCTTGAGCCAAAGGATCGATGAATGACCAGCCCGCTTACTGTAATCACTGACCCATTCCCCAGCCACCGTTTGGCCCCTGACCTGTTTTTCCTCCGTTCGGAGCATGGAGCTTTATATCCACAGAGCGTGGTTCAGGAGGTCGTAATGATTTCGGTTCACTCAGGTTACAGCCCTGAGCTGACTCTTACTCTTGAAGTCGTGACAGACTTTGCTCCCACTATTATCAGTGGCCGTGACTTCACACTCTTGGGACTTGCTCTTTAAATGTCTGAAATGTCTTTTGGAATTTGCACCATGATTTAAAATTCTCTAGTGAGCCGTTTGGTCATTTTTTATCATTTCAGATAGCTTTTTGACTATTTTCAATAATAACCAACATTGATGTGAGTTTTCAGTTAAGGTCAGCAAACGCATAATGTTGACAGAAGAGATCAAATGTCATGATTTGACACAGAAGTAACATAAAAGAATGAGCCGAATGTATTTGATTCTGTGTTGACATTCACTGAAGAAGCTGTTAGACCTTGGATGGTGTTCTGCACACGCTGATGAATCCAGTCCATGACAGGTGAAAACACCAAACCTCAGACTGAACCAGGGAACTTTAGATCTCTGTCTTTAGCCAGCTTCTTTTACCAAATAGAATTTTCAACTTTGCTGAACAAACGCCAACAATAACTTAATTTGTGTCACGTCTTCTGACATCAAGGAAGATTCTAGGCTACATACAATAAGGGTGTTCTGATGAATCATAGTGAGGGCTAGATAGGTGTCGCCATAGCAACCAGCAACCCTGTGTATAATATGTACAGCATAACATAGGAATATCCTTGGCATCGATGGACGTTGGGAGAGTGATAACTTTGTTTAATGAGAGGGGTGGGAGGCCGGCGGGGTTTTTTTTTATTTTGTATTATTTATTGTAGCATTCAATATAGAAATATAGAGAATAAATGAAGAGTGTTGTGTTGTGAACATGATGTGTATTTTTTTAATCGATGTATTTCAAGATTGTTTGTTAAATTCCCAGATCCTTGTTTCTAATGAATGTTTTTAGCAAAGAAACGATAATGAAGACATCATTGTCACTCACCACAGAACAACAGATATACTGACTGTATATATTTGGATTATACCTTACTATTTAAATGACATTTTATTCTATAGATTTAATAAAATACCAACAAATAAAAAGACATTCATATTTCAGTTGTCACCGAACAACAGACATACAGTGAGTTTGTAAAGTTTGGTGCCTGTGATTAAAAAAAGACTCTCTGCTGTATGAAGGGTTCGACACTTCCAAAATATTTATCATCACTCGACACTTGACGACACCAGACTACAGAGACAACATTGAAGCTGATTAGTGTTGGACAATAAAGGCACGTCTGTTGAACAACGTCTTCTTTTGCACAGTGAAAACACTGCTGCTGCTGCTGGTCCACTGATGGTTAGTTAAGGATTGAGGTTTTCAAACCTGATGCAGGGCGTGGATGGGTCATCATTTACAATAACAGCATTCTCACCGTGATACTGAATATTTAATCCATCATCTCTGACTCATCTCCAAAGAGATTCTTTTTTTTCCTCCTCAGACTCGGCTGCTGCAGCTGCCGCACAGTGAGGAGCGTTGACAGTTCTGTTGAAATCCTCTAGAACACACACATTTGTGGAGGCATGTTGATCCTCCCCACAACACTCCTGCTATTTCTATGTGCCTTGAGTCATTTAATCACAGGGAGGAATGACAGGAACAAATGGCCACACACAGTATTGTGAATCTCTGTGTCTAATATTGGACATGTCTTTAATCTACACTCTCCTGACGCTTGTTGCAATCAAAGAAAATCTTCAAAGAGACTTGATAATAAAGAATCTGTAGAACTAAGACTAAATGAGTCACTGAAATTGAATTGAAACTGAATTTCTATAATTCTTAAACCAAAACTCTATTTGGTATACAGTATATATATGTATATATATATACACATATATATAATTTAAAGTGACAAGCTAAGCAATAGAATGAGCTGCTAGCAAAAAAAGTATTAATAGTTCGTGTAAATACTTTATGAATTTTAACTTTAAATATGAATAAAATTGACTATACTAAGATATTTAACTCTTAAAAACAGGGATGGATTCATGGATGGATTTTTTTTTTTTTTTTTTTTTTTTGTACAGCTACCTGAGTTGCCTAACTGCACGTCTAAAGCCTGTGTAATAGATAGAGACTGGAAATTACAACGACTGTATACATCAAAGCCTCAGACTGCTGCTGTCATTGTATTTCACAAGGCCTTTGTTTGCTGATGTTTAAATGAACCCAGGACCCCAGATCACTGCAGAGCCGGTGTATTTTTACTCCTTATTGTGAAGTACATCAGACACGTCATGTGCTGTTTTCTTCTTTCACAGCACGCATTGGGAATAATGTGTTGATAATTTAAAGGACCCTGAAGAGGACCAAACGAAGGCAGCACAGGAGAAGTAAAACATGTTTATTAACCGAGATTTACTGCACAACTTTTATTTACTTCTTGCAGTGTCTGCCCTATAAATCAGAATGTCATAACCACACCCAAACACAATGTTGATGCTAAAGAAGCTAAAAGAAGGAAAAAGTAAGAACAGTGTGAGAGAGGCGTTAACTCTGACTTTACTACAGGATGGACGTCTATTGAGTTGTTCACATGCTGGAAGTTTATTAGGCCTGGTTTTAGACTTAGAACTTTTGCATGGGCATTAATAACTCGATGTCCGGCTGAATATGTAACTAGATCAGAAATCTGTGTTTTGCATACTTACAAGTATATCAACTTAAACTAAAGCAAAGTGACTCAATTTTTCACCATAACTCAGAACTCACCTACTCTAATTCATATGTATGTCACTCAGCTATGCTAACGCAGTGGTAACATCATAATCTAGGACATAAAGGGCAAAAAGTTAGTAAATCTAATGTATGGAGTACAACCGGCAAATGTAAACAAAATCATCCTCCATGTGACGACGTATTCGTCTGCTCTCCTCACCAACTGGCTCTCGTGCAAAATTTATTTCAGAAGATCGTAGACCGTGGAGCCCCTGTATTGCATTTGTGCCGTCAAATATCAAGTGCTGAAAACTCAGTTTGACGCTACACCTTCCATACACACATCTATTTTAAACATCTGAAAACATGCAATCTGCCTCCTACTGGTCAAGCTTTCATTCACAACAGTGTGCCATTTTTTTTCTCACTGAAAGAATAAACCTGAAAACACAGACTCCAGTATGATGTAATTCAAATGTTTCTTCTCAGTCATTATAGTATATAAAATTAGGTACCTACAGGTGGCAACAGCGAGCTGATATTTTTTTTCTAATTTAAAGACTTTTAATTAGTTAATGTTTCTGTCTGGCTGACACTGTCGGCCCAATGAGCTCTACTCGGATGAGCCACGGAAAATAAGAAAATCTCACCATTCATTGCCAGTCTTGATATAATTATTTTATTTTAATTATTATTTAATTGTGTTAATTACTCACTAATTGACAGGTAAACAAACAATTATTTCAAGTTCTTCTGGTGGAAAGACACGTAGAATCAAAGACTAGTTAATGCAAATTATATTTCTTTATTATTTGGTTTTTCAAATATGTATACATACAATATTGATTACACTGTAATAACACTAAGTACTCTGATTTTATACGTTTCTTCTCTCTATCTTTCCATCAGCAATTTTCTGTTTCATTATGATATGGATGACTATTTCACCCTGTGTAATCTTCCAAATTCAAAACTAGACAAGAGCTTCCTGGTCTCCTGCAGAGCACGTCTTAACTTAATGAAATCAGAAAATTCATGGTATCCTCTCTGAATAATCAAGGGTTATCTGGGTTTGTCAGTGGGAGGATGTCTGTGTGTCTGTACGCCACACTGACTCATAAACGGTGATTCAGGCCGAGTGTCAGGGCATTCAAAAAATATGAATCTCAACGAGCAATCATTAGGCTGCTCCGAAGCGTGGGCAATTATATCTAATTATATGTAACATTGTGTCCAACCTTGTGGCTTTTACAAGTAAAGGCAAAGACACATTTGTATGAGGTTTGCATAGAATGCAGATGTTAACAAGCAGACTGCCCATCAAATGCAATGAGTGCAACGTGACAATAATCTGGTGTAATTACATGTAGATGAGCCACTGTTTGTATGTTTGCTTATCCCTTGGATGACAGCAGTCGTGAGGCAAAATAGACCTTCACGCCTAATGAGGAGGGAGTCAGAGACAGACAGACAGACAGACAGACAGACAGACAGATAGACGGGTTATAAAAACAAGTCTAAGGAGTTCAGGGAGGGTGTTTTGTAAATAGAGTACTCTGCTCAAACGTTGCAGTTACAGAGGGTGACTGCATCAGTATGCAAAAAAACAATAAAAAAAAACAACAATGACAGTTAGCATGAATATGCATCTGTGCAGAGGCACGGGGCTGACACACAAATTCACCCACAACACATTCGACACCTCACACTAGAGAGAGCACAGCGTGTCCACTTGCATGTAAATGAAGCGGGGATCGTCTCGGCGTAAACGCATCGGTGTTAAATGCCTCTATTCATGGAGGGAAAAGTTACTCGCAGCTCCAGGCTGTGGACTAAACAGAAAAAGACTTCACACATCTCCACTGCGAGGTTTTTGCAATGACAGAGTGAACGAAACAGCAGGCTGAATGTTTCATTAATGCCAAAGAGCAATTTTGACTTTCTCTTGACATTGGCTGATTCTCCAGCCTGAGCCACTCTAATGTGAATCATTGTCAGTGTGTGTACGTGTGTGTGTTTAAATACTTAACAGTTAAGACTGGTTGTGTAAACAAGCAACATGACACCATCTGTCTCTTTATGATTCCTTGTTTGACTGTGAGTAACCTGCTGCCTCTCGTTGCCTCTTTTTTAACGGCCCTGCTGCAGAGTGAAGGCATTCTTTTAAAAGAACGGCCGACACTGCACCATAAAAGCTTTAAGTGTCGCCTGTTTATCCCCGGCTCGGTTTGTTGGTTCATCCCATAAGTGGTACTGACTGACACCAGAGCATGTGGTAAACGGTTCTTGTTTTCATGAGGAGGCATTTACGGCCAAAACGTGCAATTTTTAAATCTTGACCCATCTCTTTTCCAGGCAATAGTGGTTCCAGGAGAGAATACCTGTAATTACATACATTTTCCAAAAGGTGGCAGGTTAAATAGGTTTGCAATTATCCTGTGTTTTTGAGTGCAGAAAGAGGAGACATTAAAAGCCCTCACCCTTTGGCTACTTAGTGAGATTGAATTTCTTCAGAGTGAAACTTATTGTAGTCAACAGAGGAGCAGGGCTGGACTGTGTGGAACTACTTCAGAGGTGTTTCAGCAGATTGCTCATATCAAATGGATTTGCAGCTCTTACAAGCTCGGAGACGCTGTAATGCGTTAGCAAGCTCGACTGTGTGTAGGAGCATGTGCGCTTGAGCGCGCGCCCGTGTCAGTGCATGTAGGTAATATCTTTGTTTTCATCTCTGAGGGGCCACAGCAGCTCGTGTGTCTCAACTGTGACGGACAGGGCCCAAGTGGTTTCCCCATTGTGCTGCTGACGCCGTCACATCAACATGAAATGTTGATAGTGCAGCAATCGGGAAGTCGAAGACTGTTTGGTTGGCTTGCTCCTTACAGGCAGTGCTGCTCATTGATTTGTGCTTGAGTTCTTAAGGGTTTGGGTTTCCTAACAATACACCTGCGGTTATTTTCCTCTCTGACCAGAAAGAGCGTTCCCTGGGGGTGTTATTGTATGCTATAGCAGACCGTACTCTGGCCTCGTCAGTGCTGCAGTGAGGGTGAGATGCTTCTCAGACACTGTGAGATACAGATCTGACTACATGAAGAATCACCCTGGCATCCTGCACAGGAAGAACACAGACCCGCTGAGCAGCAGGGTTTTTATTCTTCAGCTAGTTGCTGCTCAGGCAGATGCAAGTCAACTGAGATGGAGATTTTTGTTCAACATGACACAAGGAGACCTTTCCGAACGAAACTTCAGCGAGAAATAAATTAAACACACTGACACTTTGACAGTTTTGCAAAGAAAAACTGAGACAAAAACCAAGATGGATGCTGCATTGGAGTCTCCTATCCTGTACTGAACTCTCATAACCAACATCTTGGGAGTATTGCACCTGAATGAAAGGTGCTTGTGCATAAAAACTCCATGGACTAGCTTTCATCACAGACCTCTACATCTGAGGACGTTGGCACAACCTCACTAAGTATTTTTCTGTCACAAGAACAGGTTTTGTAGTCCATTAGATCCGACTGTATTCTGGTCAGCAGTGGTCCTATCCAGTTGACTGGATGTTATCGACCAAAAACTGGATGCAATTTAGGATCTATGTACGGATGGGTCCCGACTTTTACTGAATGACTCTGCACAAATCAATCTGATAAATACTCAACTAAAACTTTTGTTACATGCTGTAAAGACGCCTTTACAAAATGCTATAAAAGCTATGTGAGTTTAAAGGTTACAATAAACAAATAACAACAGCAGTACTGAAAATCCTGAGTCACATCGTGGGCTATGTTAGTTCTTCTTTTCAATATCAGCAATAGTCAACATTACATTACATTATTACATTATTGCTATAAGACATGCTAATGTGCTATGTGACTATCCAATTGTATAAAAATGTTGTTTGATTTATTTTATTTGGAGGAGTTCAAGAAGAAAACCCCTTTTTTGTTATTGTAAGAACCAATTGTGCAAATCTCTTCTAAATAAAACTGTTAACTCCCAGTCAGTATTTTGCAAACAATTCCAAATATTCCTAAATATTGAGGTTCTTAAAGGCCACAGTGTGAGGCTGTTGTTTATAAAAGGAAGCTATTTTGCTTTTAAAATGACAGCAAGATGAAAAGTTCAGCATCCAGGAGACAAGAAGAAGCAAGAAGGAGGCAGCTGATAATTATGTCTGGCTCCTTTAACACACAAAGAGGAGAACGCTGTGAAATAAAAGTAACATCGTTGAGACATCAAAGAAATAATGGCAGCTTTGTATCGTGTCTACAGTGTTCAACCATCGTTATTATCCTGCTGCTGTTTTACTCCAACACTTTATTCCATTAACAGCCAAACTCACTGTGTGAAGTGTTTTGATCTGAAGTGACTGAGTTAAAATATATTGTACAGTATTGATGGTTGTTTTTTTCAGATCCACTGTGTATTCACACCGTTCACCTTCTGATAGTTGACTGGTCCTCCATCTACATCAACAAAAATCTGATTAAACTGGTGCATTGTTGTTCCGTGGAAATTATAAATTAATTAATGGAAAAATAGTTTAAAAGTACGGATAAAAGATAGAACCAAGCAATTCCTCAGATGTCTTTTTTAAGCCTGTTTCAAGTGTCATTTCAGCACATATGAATAGGCAAACTATCAAAAATAGGATTTTAAAAGTCCCATACTTTATTTATGCTCTCAACCTCTGCTGAACAAAAGTTGAAAAGAGTGCTTTTTGATGAGGAAAAAAAAAAACCTTCTCTGAGTTCAAAAAGACGATTTTCTTTTCCAGTGCTATTACATGAACAAAGAGGAGTCTGACGTAGGAGTCTGATTTCCTAATGGCCTGCTGCTATGGGGACATGGGTTTGTTCATTGGAAATCTTAAACAAAGCACAAGGTCTTTTGGCCCCGTCTGATTCGGGTGTTGTGAGAGTACGATTGGCTATTATCTCACCGGGGGCTGAGACCGGGGAGCGTCGGGAGGCCGCAGTCAGACCCCAGGTGCACTGTCGTCTCGGAGGAAATTGAGCAAACAGGAGATAAGTGAGATGGAGGGCTGTCTCTTTCTCTTTCTGTGGTGCTGTGTGACGCTGCCATCCCTCACTATTAGGATTCCACTTCTCTCAGCTCCCCGCCTCCTCCTCTATCTTGTTTTTCTCACCCTTTACTCACCTGTGTATCCTTAACATCTTGATATCAACCCGAACTAAGCGCATGGTGGTGAGGGATGCCTTGCTTCTTTTCCTCCCATACATAGCATCAAACTGCCTCACTGAGACATCACCTAATCATAAGCAAGCTCGCGCCGATATGCTGTAAGGTGCATCCTATAAATATGACATACTGACACGAGTGGAGGTGGGAAGTGGCAACAGGAAGTACAGGGGGGAGAATTTACAGTCTACACAGCAGCTCACAATGGCGCGCCCTGAGGTGAGTAAATAATCAGACGATGCAGAGTGGATGTCTGCGATGGCAGAACACAGAAAAGTGTTTGACTGGTGAGTCAGAAAAAACAAGACAACTGGCATTTAGGTGATTGTCCACCATCTGCCACACCAATGAATTCAATACTGGGAATAAACATGTTTAGCATTCAAGTCATGGCCACATTCACTTATTCACAAATCGGCAGCGACAGAGACATGGGACCCAGTGTTGCAGCTTGCATTAGCACAGAAGCCCGCTGTACAGGGCAGTTGTGGCAGATGTCGGAAGAAACACAGGGGCCACGATCACATGTCTCTGTCCATCAGAACATACCAACGTAGTGTGTGTTTTGGACTGAATTGATTAATTAGATTAAGGAAAGCGAAGGTGTGCTTTGGCCTCATATCAAATACAGTTAATTCTTGATTAGGAATGATGGGAAACGTATGCTGTGAGGAACTGTTGACAGCTTAGCAGATGTGGTGCTGTAGTGGAACAGAAGACCTTAGTTACTTCGATTGTCTCTTTTGCAGTGACAAAGTGTTAGGACAGATTTTAGATAGCTAAAAAAAGCCATTAGATAAAGCTAGCATAAAAACAGCTAAAGCTAAATAGTAAAATTAAATCAAAAATGCTAACGACAATAAAAAGTCAACCAAAGTCCTAAACAGCCAGAAGATAATCAAAACCAGAATAGCTGAAACTCAGTTAAATATTCTCTAAAATGTAGCCTAAATGTGATATTAGCTAATAGATAACCCCTGTGAGCACAGGGGTTATCTATTAAAAAGAAAAAAAAATCAAAAAGGCCAAAGAGGAAAAGTGTTACATTCCAGAGGTGCCTCAGGCTTAGCAAAACAACAAAACTTTAAATCTTCTTCTTTTTCTTTCGTTTTTGTCCCTTTTTCAGGGGTTGCCACAGCAAATCATTGATTTCATCTCTCCCTGTTCTCTGTATCTTCTACTCTGACTCCAACTATCTGCATGTCCTCCCTCACTGCATCCAAAACAACAAAACTTTAAATAAAAAAAATATATTAATGTAACTACAAAAGATAGACTGGCTACAACAGAACAACTTGGTCTCCACTGACAGGAGGTACATGATGGATGCCCCTCTGCCCATTATTACAATTTATGTGAAAACTGAACACACACACAGCACCTCATTTTTTTTAACTACATTTTCTTTATTTCAAACCTTGCAGCCACAAATGCTGTACTCTTACATCATGCAGTCCCTACCCTCTGACCCACATACCGTAAAACCGAGCTTTCCACAGCAAGACACATGCAGCGGCAGGAGAGATATGGAGCAAGAACAAGCTCTATTTCTCCACCCACCCCTCCTTCTTTTTTGTGTCCATATCTGTGTCCATTTGCATCTGTGTCTATGGTAAAAACATGGTGTGTCTGGGAAGTCATACATGTCTGAAGCACAGAGGATCAATCTTCATTAGTTACTGGTGGGCATGAGCTCAGGCAGAGAAAAACAAGTACGGGGGGGGGGGGGGGGGGGGGGGTAGAGGTGTCTATAGACATTTTGATAGATTCACATTAGACTGACCTTTGTTGAATTTCTCACAGGCTCAGTGGGTGACTGAGAAGCCACTTTACTCTGCTCAATTGAGCACTACTTACTGAATCTTTAGTTTGATTCTCTCATCAGATGAAGGCAGATTTTGACTTGACTTGGAGATGTGAAGAATTACACGTGGTTACAATTGAGAGTACAAATGTGTGATGATCAGTATTTGATGTAATTCGTGGTAGCAGAAATTCTATCTCGGCGTATTAATTCCTCATGAATCCCGGAGGAAAAAACAGGAGGAAATTGTTAATTGTGTGTGAATTGCGGATAAATGTCACAGTTTATGGAGAGAAACGTACCGATGTAAAGATACGTAGTAAATTGTTTCAGCTATTACAGCAAACAGACCTCCAGATGAACCCAGTATGTGTGCACGTGTGTGGGAGAGCATCTGTATACCAGGGCATTACTAACAGGGTACAGTAAAGGGATATGACAGCTAAATAAAGCAGCCATTGTCTTCCTGCTGTGGATTTTCTCCAACATCCTATATTAATGTCCCCATCTAACAAAGTGTTATTTAATCAGAGACGGAGGGCGAGGTGAAGCCTGAGAGAGAAAAAGCAGCACCAGATAAAGAGGTTTTTTGATGATGAGGTGATTTTGCTGCAATCGATGCTGGGTCAATGGAGTGAGAGGCTTATTTTCCTTTATTTACTCCCAAGTGGTGATTTTGCTGCAATCGATGCTGGGTAATAAATAAATAAAGCAAACACAAAGTGAATCTGTTTCCCTCAGATTAGCACACATTAGAGTGAAGACTCACCGTTTCTTAATGTGACAAGAAAAAGAAAATAGAACCACAACAACGTAGCCAATAACTAAAGGTCTGTTACAGTAAATACAGTCTCATTTTGTTTGCTGACGGCGAAGGCTGATATTTTGTAAGGCGCACCGACACATGCTGCAGGTTTTCCGGCCAAATAAACGCCATATGTCAGCATTGCTGTGAATAGCTAGAAACCCACTCCCTGGGAAATAATTTTTTCATGAATACCATTTACCGGCAATAGGTTCCCTCAGCGCTTGTATGTAGTTTGATGAAGTGTGTGAAACTCAAATTTCACCTAATGCTCAACAGCACCTTCTGCTTTCGCTCTCACTTTTTCACCTTTTCCCTTTCTTTCTGACAAAGCCAAAGGTCCAGAACCAAACAGTGGAAAGTAGCAGCAGAGTTGTATCAGAATACGATTTATGAATCATTGGGGGGGGGGGGGGGGGGGGGGGGTATATTTTTTTTCCTCCTCTGACCCACAACACATTTGAGTAAATAGGTGTGTGTGTGTGTGTATTTGTGCGTGTGTAGTCTGGCAGCCCTCGCTGCATTTATGCAGCAGTGGATGAATTCATGCACAGCCGCACCCTGCACCATAATGTAAATACACATATGGTTATATCCTCACACAAAATGAGGCAGTGGCAGCACACACACACACACACACACGCAATGCAAAACCCTCTCAAATCCGGCTGGAGACATTTTAATTGCTGTCTATGGGGGTTGACATGGTGCAGAATCTGAAATCAACCCCCATGAGGGTGAGGAACAGTCTTCTCACCCTCCTTCTCCACCTCCTTCTCATTGGCTTTTACTCTAAAGCACACACTTCTCTCTCCCCCATCACCCCTGAGCATAATTACTCCTCTATCCACAGACTGAGTATTGGTTTCCTCTAACTAAAGAGCAGCAGGCTCCTGCTTCCTCCTATCATCACAGACCATAGCTGGGTCGTCTCTTCTAATCACCCTCTAAAAGCATGTATCAAAAGGGTTATGTGTGTGTGTGTATTTGTATGCGTGAGTCCACTTTCCTTTGTATTGTGTTTGCATGCGCTTGTACGAACCAGATGAGTGCTAATTTGCCTAAGAGTGCGTGCGTGTGTGTAGTTGCTTTCTCCTCTCAAGTATTGGGTATTGTCTGTTAGATCAAAGCTATAAACCCCTCAGGGCCTGACACACTCTAGCAAGACTGCTGCAGTGCCAAAGCTGAGCCACTGTAATTCTGCTGATGCTGTATGCTTCTATTAAAAAAAGCAAAAACGGAAAAAAAAAGTTGAGCTTTTTTCGCACAATGGGGGATCACAGAATTCTTTCATTGTTCTGCAGAGGTTAGAGAGAGAGAGAGAGAGAGAGAGGCAATGTGTGCACAGTTTTTGATCTCACCTCTCAAGCCTCCTTTCCAGAAACACTCCCTGGAGCTGCACAGACGTCAGGAAGTCTACAGAGACTGGACAGTGCGGGTCAGTGTTTGCACAGATTGAGAGCTTTGCACGGAGCGGGTGCTGAGCCCATGCCAACGTGTGTCAGGAATAAAAGATAAAATAAAACAAGCAGGAACAGCTACAGTATATGTGCTCCGCGGGGAATACGAAAGCTGAACAGAATGTACAACATGGGCCCAGTCGTATTTAGATTTCTGAGGAGGATCGTTTTTTTTTTTTTTGTTTGTTTTTTTTTTCTCATTCCAGCTTCAGGTTGGGTTTTTCAGCACTTTTTTCTGTCCTTTTAGGAGAATTTCCTATCCATAATTTATAAGAGTATGATACTAATTGTATATGACCAAACATTAGAAAGAAGGGCTTTTATCTCCTGTCCTTCTTCTGTTTTAGTAGCGTAGCACTTTCTGAATCACCTGGGTAATAGATTCAAATATTGGGACAGAATCTGGAGGTTCTCCATTAACCCGACTCCTTTGAGTCCTCTGACTGGCTGCTGCTAGGTACACAAGGCGAGTTAGCTGACTCACAGAAAGACATCAGACTCCACTGACTTCACTTCTGTCAATTAACCAACCAGTACTCTGAAGATGATAACAACTTGGATGATGGTGATTATTATTATCATCATGATTAGTATAAATCAATTAAAACTCGATACAAATGTGCGACAATCGCATCGTCTTTGGTGAACAAGTCAAAGTAATATTTAAAACAACTTCTATTTAGTTGACGGTTGGGGAACGTAAGGGCGCTGGAAGATCCTGACAATCAAGATGACAATAAAGGTCTCACTTTTTCTGTTTATAGATTCTCTCTCAGCAGGGCGGTGGTTGAAAGGCAAGAGACATAGTCAAATCATGAGGGTCTTTGAGAGAGCAGGTCAGGACTCACAAGAGGAAGTTGCTGAACCTTTCTCTTTTTCAGCTGCACTCTCATTCATTCCTCTGCCCTGTCTTTGTTTCTTATCCACAGGAGAGCTTGAGGCTTTTGGAAAAGCAAAGGAGGACACCAGGGTCTCTGTGGGAGGACAGATATAAAAAAATCTCTCCATCGCTCCCTCTTTTCTTCCTAATACTCCTTGGCTTTAGCATGGGAACCTTATGAATAATGGATGGAATCGTGACCTTTGCAGTGTGGGTTCAGCCCTGGTCTGGTATCCTTCTGATCTGATGTTAGTGTTTGATCCAAGCTGCACCTTGGTGCAATGAATAAGGCAGAAGGAATGGTGATGGAGTCTTTGATTATATAAAAATGGACAGCTGAAGCCTTGGTTCACCATCATACCCATTGGTAAATTGAAAGGACACTTGTGTTTTTGCATGCAGATGTTTAAATACTGTCTGCCATCAAACCTACTGCGACAAAGTTGGTAATCATGAGCGAAGCAATCCTAAAGGTATTCTTTATGATCAGTTCTCCTACAGGGTAGCTTCCTATGTATATCCTTCATCTAAACTAATATTTCAAGGAGTAGAATTTTTGAAAAACAATTTTGGTTTTTGCTCTGCTTTTAAAATTGGGTTTTTGCATTTAAATTTATGCACAGATGCAACAGATCAGTAAATACTCACTGAAGAAATCTACTAAGGTTTGGCTTGGGAACATTAACATGCCTTAGACTGAGCACAGTCTAAATATGACTATTTATACTAATAAATATATATATAGACATAGGTATTATATACATATTATAGATATTATAGATATTATATAAATAATCAATAGGAAAAACATTTTATTTTGTTTTCATTACCACCAGAACTGCTAAAGTCCCTTGCACCACTGAGTGAAGTGTTGAAGCTTCTCGTGTGAAATCTCATACAGTGTAGTTAGAATAGCAAATGCATCAACAGGGTTAACATAAAGAAGAAGATGTTATTCTGCGCTGATGAATTTGATTAGCACATTATCCTGTGATCTAGATCACGCAATTAATATCTGAAAACATCTCTTTCTTTCTCACACCAACAATTGCACACCTTGATGAGTCATCAAAAAAAAAAAAAACTTAAGTTACATGTCGAGATGGAGGAAAAAGAGAGACCCCTTAAGGTGGAAGCCGTCTCAGTTGGCCAGAGCTACCAAGGTGGCATTCAGACTCAAATTAGGCACAGTTGCAATTGCTTTGAGGCAGCAGTAGAAGTTCAACTTCTTGCAAAATATAGTAGATATATAGTACATATATAATTGACAAATATATGTAGTAAATGTACGTTTTTTCTATTTTGTTTACCAAAGGACACCAAAACACATACCACTACCTGACCAGTTCAGTCAGAATTAGAGGTTTCTCTGGGATAATACTGGGATAATATGAGGATGTGGTGTCGTGTTTAAAAATCCCTAGCCTGTTCTTTTTTTTAGATTCAATATATTATCACATTTACTTGTTGGAGTTGTCGATGTTAATGTTTTTGTCACTTTTACCATGGAACTGGAATTAATATTTAAATATCTGGCCCTAAAGTGAGCAGCCTCCAGTGATGTAGAGCCTTGGATCACACAAAAACACCAGTTCGCTTCAGCCGCATAATCCCAAGATGTGGTAGATATTAAAAAGTCATGAGGAGCAAATCCCTCTCTGCTATGATAAGAATGGAGAATGCAGAGACAGAGGGAACGTCAGCGGATAAAAATAGTGGTTAAGTGAGAGTTGTTGCCAGATGAGTGTGAAGTAAGGTCAAGAGACAATGTGAAGGTGAGCAACACATTCAAAAAAGCTCTACAATGAACAACAGTATGATTCTGAGGACAAAACAGATCAGAGCAAAGGTAGATTATTGTTCGACATAATTACGTTCTTTTAATCTAAAATTGAACGGGGGGCCAGGTCAGCCACAGATAGATGGAGCCTTCGTGTGAGCTAAGATAAATGACATGTCAAAATTGTGCATCAAGGCTAAATGCTAAAATGCTTTTATCATTTTTGACACCATCTATTATGCAAACAAGGGTATTGCTGGGAAAAGGCAGAAGTATAATGATAATATAAAAAAATTATACAATTTAGACAAGTTGGTGGTGCCGGATTAAAAAGATGAACGGGCCGCATCCGGCCCCCGAGCCTTAGTTTGCTCATGCCTGCATTAGGCTCATACATTTGAATTTTCTTCCTTTCAGTGATTTTCACACTTACTTATACTATTCCTCAGTAAAATATATGTAACCTTTAATTTGCAGTTGTTTCAAGCTTCTCGTGGCTAAAAATGCACTTTTTTGCTATATTTTTAACCAACTTTAAATTGTGACTATCATCTAATAACCACACTTCCAGCAGCCATATGCAGACGGTTGTTTGGTTAAATAGTCCAGCAA
Source organism: Cynoglossus semilaevis (assembly GCF_000523025.1). Classification (NCBI taxonomy): domain Eukaryota; kingdom Metazoa; phylum Chordata; class Actinopteri; order Pleuronectiformes; family Cynoglossidae; genus Cynoglossus; species Cynoglossus semilaevis. The sequence continues at coordinate 6,999,371 of NC_024317.1, read as the reverse complement.
CCATTAAAAATACTCCGTCTTACATGTCAGCTTCCAGCAGCCATATGCAGACGGTTATTAAAAATACTCCGTCTTACATGTCAGCAGACAGGATTGTAGTGTGGACTATTAGGGACAAGCAACTGATGATGGTTTACTCATTTTTATTGAGGACTTTAAATTGTCCATAAAACTATTGTTAGTGTACAGTGTTGTACAAATTGTTTGTTTCTTCTTCATCAGAGGAAATTGCCTCCAGCTCCACCGGCAGCCATTAAAAAGATAATCAGCAGAAGACATATTGAAGGACATATCTAAGTATGGCCATAAGGACCTGCCTATGATTGCACACTGGACATTTACCTCTTTGTCATCGATATTAACAAATACATTTTTAATGAAAACGTCTTGCTGAGTTGCCTCTTCACTTTAATCACATGTAGTTTGATAAAGCTGAATCATATGGTGTGGTAACTTTCTCATACAGATTATCAACCTTGCGGTGAACAACGTAATGAATGAGTTGTTTGGACAGAGACAGTTTTAGACATTTTTTTCTATAATAAAAAACGGTGCAGTCTATGACTTTTGTTTCTTTTACATAAAAATGCTAAGATACTTGTAGAGTAATGATGGATAAAACTCTGTACAGAGAGGTCCAACACAAGTTAATGCACAAAGAGAAAAACCCAGACGTGTTGACATTGCAGTGTCAGAAGTGAATGTTTATAAATGGAATAATGTAGCAGAATGCTTTGCCTAAATATTAAGGTAATGGCTGACATGTGTTGTAAAAAGTGGAGACAATTTCATCAAATGGGAGAAAAGGCCTTAAGGGTTTGAACATAGTGCCCTGCAAGAGCAGCTGTCCTCCAGTAAATGACTGACAATTTACTGTTGTTGTTGTTGTTGTTGAGCTCTGTGAGCTGTATGATCGTCTTCAAATGCAGGGAAATGGATGGAACAAATGGATTTGAGAAAACAGGACAGCTCTCAGATCTCAGCACTCAAAGCCCTGAAACCGCCGGTGACAAACAATCACTGGTATCGAAACGTGAAATCTTTTATCACTGCCGCAGGTGCATGTATGCTGAAAATGTATGAAGTGACATTAAGACAAGTTATAGTGGATGTACACGCATCAATGGGAGCAAGCGCCAAGCTCAGCCTTCTTATAGGAAAATGACAGGAAGTGCCACAGTGGTTTCAAAAGTAGTTGTTGGCTTCTATTGTTGAGCCTAAGACGACTAACCCACTTCACCTACTTCTACCACAGCTCATCCTTGATTTAAAGCGTCTTCATCAAGTTAAGGATCCTAAGTATCTCCGAGTCCAAGTCTAAACCAGAAGCATCCAAGAGCAACTGCGCCATACTGTTGTGATAAAATGTTTAAATCATGGCAAGAGTGTTCCCGCCCTAAACATAATTGAGTTAGTTTAACTGTTTAGTGCTCGTTGTTAAAATTACAACCTCTTCTTACTCCCCACAATTTTTACATTGTATGGATTCGGAGACTATCGATCACTTCTGCAGCCCTCTCCCTTTTTACGCTTCACACTACAATATGCACCATATGTTTCCACTCTGTTGCTGCGTACTCTGTCCATTCCTCAAGTTAAGATCCTGGAGAGACAATTTGTGCAGTCCATTAAGAGCTTATGAATTGGATTTAGCACAGCAGACTGGTGTGAATGGAGGGTCTAAGCACACATGCTGACAGCCACTGCTTTCCTCCTGCTTTATCGCTGTGTATTGTGTTGGCTCGCAGCTCAGACACACACACACAAAATAAGTCATTATGATAGCACGGAGCTGCTGGTTCCCATTCACAAAACAGACAGAATGGGGAAACTGCAGCAAGTGTCAGCTGACAAACATACAAGGATGTTCTCTGCAGAGGTAAATAGGAACTGTAATCATGGTGGGACGGAACAAGTAGAAATATGAACAGGAAGGAGGAGAACTGGAGTTGTGTCACTAGTCCGATGGAACTACAGTGAATAGCTTTTAATCTAAACTCAGGTACAAAAAGGCGTTTGACACGACTGATGTCTTTGATATGCAAGTGTTGCACGTTGATGTTTCAATACAGCCACAGATGAAAAGAACATATTAAATCATGCTGTTTATCAAAATACAGGATATTGGGAAATTAACAAAGAACAGAGAAGTTGATGATTAAAGAGAGAGCTCTCGTGATAAGTAAGATCAGGAAATTGAGTTTAATTCGTTTCTAAATTCTAAAGCCTGTGTTGGTCTTCTTCTTCTTGGGGCACCAGTGGATCACCTGGCTTTTTTGCATCTCACCCTGAAAAACTCTAACAACGTTCACTGATTACAGACACTGTATGTTGGAGCCTTCTGTAGTTTTCACCCACAAATATTTCGATTTTAAATATTGCAGTACACCAGTGCCAAACTTTAGATGTAGTGTTTCTCCTCCACATCCATGTAGTAACCCAAAGTAATATGTGCTAGCTGAAGGAAATACTAGCTCTGGTGGTGATTTACTTATAAGGCGAAATTCTTGAAGTTAAACTTTTAACTTGTAATTAAATTATGATACAATTAGAGGAGTGATGATGATGAATTGGCTACGCCTGAGGGCGTCGACGTGGTGGCTCTTAAAACTCCAGTCCAGTCTGTCTTTTATTTAAACAAAATGAACAGTAATTAGTCCTTTTTTAAAGACTAACGGTCTATTTGATAACACTGCTATTAGGAGGTAGAAGCCAATATATATTTCTCCCCAGCACTGGGTAACTACCACACAGATTCATCCTTTCTCTTTGTTCATTCAAACACCACTGTAAAAAAAATTCTAATATTTGTGAGAATGCTCACTGTATGTGTGTGTCTGTGCATGGTTTAGTTCCTAACCAAAGCTTAACTAAAAGCCAAATGAGACTTTCAGGAGCCATCGCTGACGACATGGATTCGTTTCTGCCTGACGCTCTGGGTGAAATGTGTAATCTCCTATCTAAAGAGCACGAGGGAGGGAGGTGGGGGAGGAGATTCTTGCCATTAATGTGTGACCTTTTAAAAAATGGATTTGCAACTGTGACAAGATAAGAGACCCAATGTCATCCTGAAAATATCGCCCACTAGTGATTAGACACGGGGAGGGTGAGACGAGGCCGAGTGTAAAATAAAACACAGATGCACTGGGAGAGTTACTCTGTTAAAACAAAAACAACAAAAAAACAAACAAAAAACAAACAAACAAACAAAAACAGTAACGACTTAGCTTAGTGTATTAAAAATAACACTTTTAAAGCAGGATCTAATATTTGTCTTCCAAAGTCTTCCTAACTTTTGACAGTTTAACTGGTCTGTACTAAAATACTGAATGCAGATTTGGGCGGAACAATATAAGATTTAACATAAGATGAAAACATGACAATGTACCTACAGAGGAGTGCTACAAAAACCTTGTTTTTTAATGACAGAATGAAAGGAAAACAAATCCTTAAATCTAACAGTACTTGTATCATTAATTCACTTCAACTTGGTGGGAAACTGGTAGTTTTCCAATTGTTTTTTTTTTTCTTTTTTGGAAGATTCCAGCTTGAGTTTCATTAATAATTAAAAATATACAGTATGTGAATCATATTTCTCTTTGAGGCTCATCTGATGTTAATGTACAGCAGTAACTTCCACTTTGCTGTGGAGCATTCCTTTAAAAACTCAAACTTTAAAAATATTTACTTGGCAAAACAACAGTGCAGAAATCCTTGTTGTCTAGCCACTGATCTGACGATTAAAAAGACGGCTTTGAACAGCTTTATGGACAGGGTCCAAGAAAATCAATTGCTCAGACAAACAAAAGACTAAGCACAAAATTGCCCAAGAACATGAAAGGAAGCCTGGCAAATATCAACGCTATATTCTCTGGTCAGAGAAAGGAAACCAAGAAATTTCGTGGATCCAGATGAAATCCTGCAGATTTAGTGCAGACCTTTGACTGCACTGTGGCAGCTGTGAAACATGGAGGTCTGAGTGTGCCAATACTGGAGTGCATGGGAGCAAGAAGGTTGAGGAAAATACGCTTTAGAGATGACGCTATAAATACAAGCCGTAAAAAGATGAAAAGAAGCATTTGTGAAGAATGGCAGAGCAATTCTGCACAGATATATGGACGACCGTTTCAATCCTGGCACAGATGATCACATCTGCCATTAAAAATAAAAAGCTTGGCCACAATGGAGGTGATGTAATGGACTGCAAGGTTCTGTAAGGGCTGTATAAGTTCCTTGACAGATATCCGTCAATACATTTGTAATTAGTTTCGAACTTGAATACACACACGAGAGTTTCGATGCACTGACCCGAGGGTTGGAGCAGCCGTCTGTATACACACCTCTAATTAGAGACTTTGACTTTGACAGAGTTGCATTAAAGAGTGGATAAAAAACAAACCATCAGTTAAGGTTCAAGTGTTTTGGCATTCTTGATGTAACTGTCATTTCATTGACAGCCTATTTGTTTATGTAGGTGCCATCTGTCAGGCTCAGCTGAAGCTGCAGTGCCATTGGATCAGGAAGCTACATCTTATATTGTTCTTCTGCATATGCATTAGATTCATCTCTGCACCCTGCCAAACGTGCAGTCCCACAGTGGTAATTGTTTGGGCAGAGCAACTCAGAAAATGAGGAAACGGCTATATGAGGTAAAGGATGATTCAAAGTGAAACAAATGTAAGAGAGCGTGATGGCCATGTTGGTTTAGGAGGAGTGATGAGGAGGCTCCACACAAATGCACAAATGAGTTGTGAGTGAATTGGTGATGGGAGTAACGTTGCGTATTACTTGCCTCATAGGTTAGCAACAGGTGACTGTGCAAAAGTCTCCAACTGTCAAGACGACTGACATGATTGTCAGATGTATTTTTAGGAGCTGATTAGTACCGTTGAGGATTTCACCGAGGTTTTTAAAGCCAACCTCGATACATTCTACCAACTCTGTGGAGCTAAGTTTGGAGTTGGGTTTTTGCATATTATTCTTAACATTAATCCATATTAGTAACTCATCATTAATCAACACACACATAACATGTACCTAATTAAGAGGAATTGACTGCTGTGTTGCACTGTAACAGCTGACTCTTTCACAACTGCCATCCCAGAGAGATAGGGTCTATCAGTACCACCTCTTCCTTCTTCAATTTTCAACTATATTTTTATGCTTCTCACTCTCACTGAAACACACACACACAACAGAATCCCAGTGGGTTCCTGAGAGTGGGGTGGGGGGGGGTTGGTGCTTGCTGAACACACAAAGACAGGGCAGGATACGGACCTGAGTTCCACCGTTAACAAGACCAGTCCTCCTCCAATGCATTACATAAACATGTCTGCCGTGGCTCAGTGGTTGGGGACTTTGTGTGTTCACAGTTCAGGTCAGCTACATACTCTCTGTTTTAGGCCTGAATTAATGGTGAGGTCACTTCAGGAGTTAAAAACTCTGCCATTCACCCAGGAGACATCCAGCTGTGATAAACTATGATGGTCGTAGCAAGCACAAATGTTTTTTTGTTTTGTTTGTTTGTTTTTTTCATAAAAACGTTTTTATTCCTTAAAAAACCTAGTTTTTTCGGTGTAATCACAGGTTTGTACAGCGTGACATGAAGAAAGTAAATCATTTGGAAATGAACAGGAAATAACCGGATCAATGACTGACTGTCACTTAGCGTTTTAATTAAACAAAAGGGCGATCATCTCACTAAATAATCCATTCATCAAAATATCACTCGTGCCAAATTTGGGCTCATTATCCTCCTATCTAAGTTATGCAGTACATATCAAAGTGGGGAGGTTTGTTTCTTGGATAGAAAGGGATTTGTTCTTTGTAAATGTCAGACAAGTCCAGATTTCTGATTCTCCAACCTGATATCAAATGCAAAATAATCTCAGAGTCGGTCAAACTGAATGTTTTCACATCAGTGTTTTGATTACCTGAACTTCAGCTCCACCGAACTAATATAGGATTTTTAGGATACTTTCCGACGTTAATTACATTTGATATACTTTTGATATATATATATGTATATATATATAAACTGTATATACACACACACATATATATACACATATGTGTGTGTGTATATACGTATATATATATTCTTTTAATCAACACAAGTAAATATGAAGCGATGATAATCATCATCCTTATGACTTTTCAGACTAACAGAACTCATTTACACATCTAATTATTTACTGAGGAATTTGACTATTTTTAATACAATATGTGTCAAAACTATTAAATACAACACCGGTATTCCGATTATAAAAAGTCAAATCAGCAGGGAGACCAGCACAGGTTCATTGCGGTCGTGCGAATCAGGATCAACTTAACACACACACACACACACACACACACACAAACACACAGCCTGGTGGCGTCGTACGCAGCGTCTGTCATGAAAAAGATTGAGAGGATTTTTCAAACTTACTTCCATAAACTTGTTTTCCTATCGGAGGCATCTTTGTGAGACAGAGCAGTTCATTTGTAGATTGATTTGACATTGTACATTTTCCACGGCAACAGACGCTCACCATAAATCAATAAAACAAACAAACATGACATGCTTTGTGAAATTACCCAGGGACAGAGAGAGTTAAATGGGTTATTACTCTAAAAATGAAGCTGATGTAGCGCTGTTCGAGAAGGAATACGTGTCTGACTGGAAGCTGTGTCAGATTAATTGGTATTAGGATTAATAAAAGTGATAGGTGAAAGTGATTGGTAGGAACTAAAGTAAACACAGAATGGAACCACTTCAGTCACAACATTCTTAGCATACATACTGGAATTTATTTTAAATATCAACATAAAATCTTTCAGATTCTTACCAATGCCCTTCAAACTCTTTGCCTCATGTTTGGCCTAATGGCTGTGGTTGTTGTTCAGTGCTGCAGAGGGCTGAGGGAGCTATTCCAGATTCTGGAATATGCTAGCCGGTACCCTGGTAGCCTGCTGTGCTATCTGTATACAGCACTTTAATTAATCATGAAGTGTTAAAAAGTTATGTACATAACAAAAATGCATCACGCCAACACAACAGCCATTGTTTGATATTTTGTATCCTTCTTTTACTGGAGTGATTAATTTACGAGCTCAGCAAACCACAAGCTAACCCTAACCCTGCCATTAGCTTCAAACATTAGTGAACGTTCATACACAGCTAAGGTATTATTAACTTCATTATCCAGCAGAATACTCCTTGTTCTTCACCTTACCTGCTAAATAATAAAAGAAGAGGGTTCCATCATGCAGTAGTTTTGGGTTCAATTCCACCTACTGCCACAACCCTGTCCACAATGAGGAAGGTTGTGTCAGAGTGTTTCTTCACTAACTCCTGCTGTTTGACCCCAACCAAAGGGGGGAAGGTGGAGAATGATAAATGGTTTTCTAAGTCCAAGAACAGTGTCATTAAAAACAGAAAAGAAAAACCTTCCAGCACCGCGCGACATCAAGGGAGGACAGTTGTGAGGTTGATTCTTTTTTTGTACTATATTCCAGTTAATACTTACAGTAAACGGACGACCGAATCAATGACAAATATCCACTTCTCTTTATAGGACCTCTGGGCATTCTTAATATCTTTGATTTTCTCTTCTACTTACACTTGAACATCCTGTCCTCAATAATTATATAATAATTATCGAGCTTTCGTTTTCTTTTTTTTCCCTCCACACCCTGTACAACTAGTTAGCTCCAGACAACATATCATATAATGTTTACTGACATCACAGTGTCGAAAAGTTTATAAATGAAGTGACACTGGAAATGTTGGCTCAACTGCTATCATTGTCTGTCATCTATTTACTTCTACAGGAAACAGTTCTGTCCTTTCTTGGATTTATACCATATATCTATATGGTATAACTCTTTAGCTAGTATCCTGGAGGTATACCATATCTGTCTTGTCTCTAGTATATAGTGGAACCAGTGGAACAAATAGCCATGGCTCCTTAAATGTCCACCTTGTTAAGCCTGTCCCAGCTGTAGCAATGGAAGACATGTCCTCTTTGCCAAGCAGCTAGAAGGGAGGAAAATATAACTAAAAAAAAAAAAAGTGAAATGCTATCTGTATACCTGTCTGTCCTCTCTTGTGTATCATCCCAAATTTTTATACCATCATCACTACATGAGCATGTTGCTGCACATTGACCCAGCCTGGCATGTCTGCTCTGCTGACAGCCTGTGCACAATTCCTCTACAGTCCAACAAACTCAGAGAATCAGCAGCTGCTGCTATAAATCATGGTTACAGCAGGTGAACATATCAACCCTGCAATCAGACAGCTGATAAAGGTGTGGTAGTGCGACACAAGTGAGTAAGATAGTGAATGAATAATGTCGGTAACAGCAGCTTGAGAAAGTGTTGAAATGCAGCCAGCAGCGTGTCTTCCTGCCGGCTCTTTGCTCTGAATGGTTTTGTGCAAACCAAATGGAAAACAGTGTGGCGTGCTGTGTTATGTTTTTGTGGTGATGCAGAACTATTTACAAAATAGCAGCTGCAGCGTGTGACAAATGTGATCGCAATATGTTAAGGGTAAGCAGCAAACCAGACATTTGTTGACAAAATCCGAGTAGTGTGAAATCATTAAGGAGCCGAGGACTGCTGCTGAAGACAGTCCCTGGTTTATTCATCCAATCAGGTTGGAATTTGGGCAAATGTGTTTATGTGTTTTAGTAGCAAACCCAGAAGTCAGTAATGGAGATTGCAAAACTGATTGCAATTCTATGGCTTTTAAGGATTTTTGAAAAGTGTGACTTTTGATTCAGATTTTTACTGAAAAAATCTTGGAGCTTTCTTGGGTCACTGTACTGAATTCCAAGCTTTAGAGCTTTTGCTCCTGTCCTCTGGTGGCTGATATTACTGAAAAGTGACAGATTCCCATTGCTGGCTAGTTAAACTGTGTATCTCTCATTAGCAATTTATCCTTTGTACAAAATATTTTTCTAGGCACATGCAAAAAATGCACAAATATGTATATGTCCATTTAAATGCATGCATTTACTCATTTGTCATTTCTGAGATTGACCTTATATTTTCCTCCTCATTTTTGTCTTCTTTTACAGCATTGCAGCTGTAATAATAAACAAAGCAAAGATCATGTCTGTGTATAGCTCGAACAAATCTGAGCCAAGATCCTCTGAGTTGTGATGGACTTAAATGTCCAAAGGACATCACAGTACTGCATGTAGTACTTTAAGCTCATAATAAAAAAGTAGGTCATATATGATGATTTTTGTTTTTGGTAATAAAATGTCACATTTGTCTTCAAAAGTTGGAGGAAAACTAACTTGATCTCAGAGAAAACATTAACTCATTTATTATTATTCACAAACATAAGGTATGTGGGCTATCAAAAACAAACTAAAAATAAAGACGTTTGGGCCGATTTCTGCTTGTAGTGAAACATTAAGTTTTGAATTCCAAATTTGCAAAATTGGTTTTAGGTTCCGCTGAGCATAGAGAGCCCTTTTCATCTTCACCTACTGCTTATTTTTTTTAGTGAATGCAATGGAAACAATTATTTTTTGCCCAGTGAATAAGCATGAATGTTCTGCAAGAATAAAAAGCTCAAGTGCAATATTATGAAAATTATGAACAGTGATCCTTTTTTTCCATTGTATTTCCTAATGTAGCCGAGACCCTAGGGGCACATTCAAAGACAAATAGTGGGGGAAAAAAAACACATCATGATAAAACACGAGGCAAAAGTATCCCATTATAAATCTGTACAGTGCCAGCAGTTACTTAGAATGCACGAGTGCCTTGCAGTTTATGCCTTGGAGAGTAATGAAATTCGAGGAGGAAGAGAAAAAGATGTTGTGATCAAAGCCGGCACGTGAAAGGTATTCAGTTTCATCAGCCTCCTTCCGATAATGCTCTTATTCTGTACACATGTATGCAATCCTCATATTTATGTCCATGCCTGTAGAGGAAAATGTTGATCAGGTTCTTTTCAGCCACTACTGCAGACCTCAACTCAGACTTACAGAAAAGAAGGTCAGAAAGGCCTTTTTTTATTAGGGAAAAATGTAGCAGCCCATAGCTCACTTTAAACCTCGGGGACGTGAAAGGAAGACAAGAAAGTTCTACATAGGCTGCCGTGGGGTGTCTGAAGTTATAAATAATGTTTCCTCGTGATACTCTCTGCCAGCTTTGCTTAGTTTCCCCAAGAACCTTCAAGTTAAACATGTCTTTTTTGGCAATATTCACAAGAGGAAATGAACGTGCAGTGAAGAGGAGACTGAGTAACAGGGGATGAGACAGACTGTGCAGTTAAAACAGGCAGACGGGATGTCGGAGGAGCGACAAAGACAAAGAGAATAAAACTGCAGCGGGAGATAGTTGAGTGTGTGTGTGAGTTTGGTGTGTGTGTGTGTGTGTGTGTGTGTGTGTGCTGTGCTGGGTCATTAGGCTACAGACAGACACATACAGGTGCCACCTCATCCTTCATTCTCCCACTTTCCTGGCCAACAGGCACAGAGCAGGACAGTGTGAGGGCATCGAGCCATGTTCAGTGAGCCTGACATGTGCTGGAGATACTGGGGCAAATGAAGATACATTGCAGAGCCAGTGGTTGCTAATTGTGCACCTACATTTCCAACAGTCTATCATCGCATGTACAGCAAAAGTGACTGGCATTTTGAATACAAAATACAAAAAAGAAAATGTCCCATCTTTTCCCCGCAACGTTCTGTGTCCAGTTATTGTCGTATGTGCTGCATGTCAGTGATGTACAGCCAACTGCGACGTCTCAACCTAACTTCCATTATTAGAGCTGCTGCTGTCAGATACAGCTGTGATAAGACAATACAGTGCTGCCTCGGCAGAGCAGCCATACAGATTCAACCAGACACTTCAGACAAGACAAATAGACCTCAGCTAATGCTGACGGAGCACCCCGGGAGGAAAACTTAGACAGACGTTCAATCATTCTTTTGACAATTGCGGACATATTTAAGCAAGAGGATTTTTGTTTCCATAATTCCAAACCCCATAATCCATTTTTGGCCCTGCCAAGGTTTGAATGAATGATTCACTGCTGGATGAACTGAGAAAGCAAGTCACCTTGGCAACAGATTGAATACATGCATCTCAAATTGCAGGTTATTTGGAGTGAGAAAACGTAACTAAAAGAACGGCGGGAGCAAAGCAAACACTTATCGAACTTCGGTTCTGACCATTAACGGAGGCATCAGACAGAATGAACTGTTAAACAGTCTTCTGGTGTGGAGTATACAGGGGTATGTGTGGGTGAGTACATTTCAGGTACTCTGGGTTCCTCATACAAAAACATGCAAGATTATGTTACTTTTTCACTGCTAATAGAACATATGAATGTTTAGTAATTTATTTATTTATTTTGATCAATTTCCTGATATTTCAGGTGACCTCATGTCAGTCTTGTTCGTGGGACAAATTGACTTATTCTGTGTCCTCAGACACCAAGACATAAAGTAAAAAAAAAAAAACTTTACAAATCAGTAACAAATCTAAGACTGTCATTGGTAAAAATGTATATAAAAATAATAATCAATCTATCAAAAACCCCAAACATTAACAAAAGGAAATGAAAACTTCCACAGAGTGAACTTTAAATTCAAAGGCAAAAACACTGGTTAAATATTCATTTGCTCCTGGCATTCTAGACAAAACAGCTGAATGATAAGGAAAATGGCGATGATGGTTTCCATTCTATTCCGTCGGCCGACTCATCCCTGCAAATTAGGATTAAAATAAAATAAAAGAGTATTTTTAGAAAAGTTGATTGCAAAACAAACTATATGAAACTAAATTGCTTTCGAAAAAATACATTAGCGGTATGATTAAGACGGCCTAATTTGGCCGCCACTGAGTAAATGAGTTGCTTGGGAAAACGGAGTGCTCTGCAAACAAAACACTCAAAGTGTAACGTTTGTCCCCTGTGGTGGATTTAAATGACGCCATGAGGTAGATCCACTGCTGCATCACATTCATCTGGCTACTTATTTGCGCCATTAACATATGCTAGCTCTCGCATTCCCATGTGTTGTTAGTAAAGCCCTTTCAGAGCCGCGGCGTGCTAAAGAAGCTGCCAGTGCTCCTGCATTGTACGAATAAAGATGTTAATGAAGTGCATAATAAGTAACTTGTGAGTAATAATATCTTTATTCGTTCATCAAATGGGTGTGTTTGGGTGTCGCAGTGGAGACAGATTAATCCCATTTATAACCTGGAATAATTATTAACACTTGAAGAAAAGAAAAGAAAATTCAAGAGAGATGAGAGAAAAGCTCGGTGGTATCTCCTTATCCTTAAAATAAAATTTGACAGATTTAGCTTCAACCTGCTTTGTTTGGCAAAATGTTCAGAAAAAAATATGAATGTTTAATAAAACAATTTCTACCTAACAAAGAGGTCTGTACATGACTAGGTTCAGAACCAGCAGGACTCAACATGATGACTCTTTTTTTAAATCTGAATTTATGGCTATTGTCAAAAAAGATATGTGGATATGATGCAGATTTTTCGTTTTTTTAGGTTCTGTTTGACAGATGGAGCCCATGTCAAACAGTTGAAAGACACATTTTAGAATTTTCACAGCCCGTTGGATTATTTCTAAAAAAAAAACCTTTGACACATACAGCTGTATTGGCAGAAATTTGTTTGCAGAACAGCTTGAGAGTATTACAATAACAGATACAGGCAAAAGTGAAGACTGGTGGCTCTGTGCAAGTTTAGTGCTGCATTTCTGAGATTACGACAAATACAGTGGAACCTCGGTTCTCGAACCCCTCCTTTTTTGAACAATTTGGTTCACGACTGCCCAGAAGAAATTCATTTAAAGAAACACCAATTGCATCATTGTTTAACTTAAATTAAGATGAGTTTATTATCACATTTATTTTGTCTTCAACTTTAGTTACTGGAGGTAACACACTCTCACTTGTTTACCTGCATTAGTCTGACTTTAAAAAGTAGTTTGAGATAATGCCTTGGCTTTTTTTTCCTGCAGGCGATAAGCCACTGTAGAAAACCTCTTCTGCCAGGGCAGAACATTTTTAAATTGGTCTCAGAATTGTTATTTGAAGAACCAACAGCGACCACAAAATAATAATCTCTTTCTTTCTGTCAACTTAGGGATTACAATCGACTCTGGAATGTGCACTATATGTTAGGGCTGTGGGTCTGAGCAGCAGCACCTGGAGGCAGGCTGGGGGAGAAAATGTAAAAAGAAATACATAAAAACGCACAGGGTAGTGTGTAATAAAGGGTTAGGTGAGTATTTAAAGAAACCAGAGACAGCAGTTTGTTTGGAAACTCTCTGTCGGCTTTGTCTGTCATCCATTTTACCTGATTATAACACTGAGGGAAATGAGCCAGCTGTTGTAAACAGCACCTGTGCACTCTGTCTGACATTATCACCCAAAATTAAACTTGAAAAAAAAAAATCCCATTTCGCTGGTATCTACCGTTACTCCACGCTACCATTTGAGAACATCCTCTCAGGGTTTATTCACTCAAGAAGATGGGAGAGGCCACTAAGTAAATAAACTAATGACACAGCAGGGCGGCAGCAGGTGGAATGGAATTAGAGAGGAAATGAAACATCGAGCCTTCGACCCTTTAACAGGAAAAACAATGAGAGATGAATGAAAAATGGAACAGTGAGAAAATCAGAGGTTATTTCTCAGTGGATAACTCCTTATTGCTTCTGTCAAATACAACCAACTTCTGTCTGGCTCTGCATGGAACACACATCCCTCGATTCCACACAGAAGGCAACTGCACGGAAAAACAAACAAACAACAAAATACACAACAAAACCAAGCGCTTTCACCTGTTTCTTTTTTTGTTTGTTTGTTGTTGTTTTTTTAACAATTAAAAATATGACGTATAGCTGGGCTTTAGGCTCTAATTATAAAATAAAATCTGTTCTATAAAAAAAAAAGAAAAATCCAGTCCATTGTCTGAACCTGTACTGGATTCAGCAGCGCCGGCCATGTAAATGTTACATTTCGCTGTATTTTCTGTTTCTTTTGACTGAAATATAAAAAAAAGGAAGGCTAGGCTTTCTGTCATCTCTCTCACTGCGATGCACACACGCTCCCACCTACACACACACATGCTTACACAATGATACAACTCCAGCCAAGTGTCTGCCTGCCAAAAAGTATGAGAGGAACAAAAACTGTGCAAATTCCTGGCAGAATTTTTCTTTTCTTGTGGCAAAAAGGCAGAGTAAAAGGTATCAGAAAATGCAAGAAGTGGAGGAGCAACAGATTTGTTTTCTTAAAACAATGTTCCAGAGCTAAAATACTAGCATTACCTGGCACGTACTGTTACTGTTTACAAAACGATTCCACACAGAAAACCTCTACATTATAAAAGTCAGAAATTCTTACCAAAAAAAATTTGAAAAAAAAATATCATAACATAAACAACTATGTGCTGCAGTATGTCATGTGGTAGAGGTCATTAAAATGCAATTGACCTTGGCAGCAACATTTTAATTCAGACTTGGGCAATCTTTCTGAGTCGCGTGCCACAGCTAATCTTGACAGGTGGGCCGGGTCAGGATCAGATGGATGGAGCGTGCCACAGTGGGTCTTGACAGATGGGCCGGGTCAGGATCAGATGGATGGAACGTTTTCATGAACTAAGATAAATGTAAATGTCATGCTAAAGGCTAAAATGCTAAAATGCTTTTAGCCTTTTCTACGCTATCTATTGGGGAAATGAGGGTATTTCAGGGAAAATGCAGAAGTATACTGGTAATAAAAAATTGGGCCGGCCGGATTTAAAAGCCAAACGGGCAGTATCTGGCCCCCGAACCGTAGTTTGCCCATACCTGGTTTAATTACAACTTGTACTTATGTTTAATGAAAACTATTTGTTTTTTTAATAGCAGGTACAGAGAGGGTAAATGGACACTTACACTTACATGGAACTACATGCTGCAAGTCCTGAATAAAGAATGTATAACCTCCACCCTTGGGAGAATATCTCAGTATGTGAGGAGTAGGAAAAGTTAAGGAATGGTGCACATGCCATAGAAAGTACCAATTCAAGCTGCACTCCTTCCTCCCCTCTCTCCGGCCATAAAACGCAATGTAATAGGATTCCTAAGCTTTTCCAGTGACTGCTTCCACTATCACACAGACATTTAAGTGCACTAATCCATGACAAATTGTCTCATCTGATCCATGACAAATCGCCTGAGAGGCCGATAGAGACGGGGAGATGATGGAAGGGAGGGAGGGAGGATGGAAGGCCGGAGGACGAGGCCGGGCACGAAAACAGAGCGTGGCTCGGCACCCAAATGATCACGCAGTAACTGTGTAGATTTACAAAAGGTTGATTCCATTACGTGAAAGGACATGCAGTTTGAGGCGGAGAGACAGGGATCAGATCACATTGACGAACTCGCCGGGATAATCCCACACTTTTCCAACCAATTATAATCCCGTGTGTAGGTAGATTATAGGATTTGAGTTCATCTGTTGGCAAAAAGGCAGGCTTTGGTTCCATCCTCTTTATAAAAATCATTGTTTCTAATTGTATTAGTCTTTGTCAACGCCACAGTTTGTGCACCGTGCATCTACTGCCCCATTTCTCCAAAAGCCAAAACTTCCAGTGGGCCACATCAATGAATACCTTTTCATCCATTAAGAAAAATGATTAAAATGCAATCCAGTTGAGTGACTGAAATTTAATTGAGTAATTCTTTAACCATTCAATTTTCACACTAATTATTCTCTGTAATAGTGTGTGGCTGTAAACAAAGCTGAATAGATTGCTAAGGAAAACTGCAGAGAAGCAGTAGAGAGCTGTTCTGTAAACATGTTGGATTCACCTTAGGAACAGTTAACGCTGCCATGGTTGGATGTTTGCATTACTGGTAGCGTTAAGGATACTGTCTATCTTCAACACAAATGAAAAATCTATACAGTGGGTCCTGACTTACATCAGAGTTCCGTTCCTACAGCAGACGTTCCTACAGCAGACGTAACACAATTTTAGCCATAAGTCTCTCGCCTACGCTAACACAGTGTCAACATCTGGTACATAAAAATATCAGAATAGTCTGACTTATGCTTGGGAAGTTTAATGAAAGGCAAAAATGTTCCTGTGCAAACTAGTTGTCAAGTTTTAAAGCTGTTTGTCAGAATGATGGAACAACATTTTCTTATGAACTAAATACATTTACTGGAAACATGACAACAAGACGGTGTAGACAGAGGATGTCGTAAATGAGGAACCCCTGTATCATTGTACCTGATTTAAAAAAATAAATAAATCCACCTTTAACAACGTCAAACAATATTTGAAACAGAAATGTTCACTGGACAGGACAATGTATCCATGTGGTTTGGTCACTGAGCCGCTGAGAAAAGAAGTCCGAAAATATGGAAAGAAACTCCATGTTAGAACAGTGTAATCCAGTAAACCCTATTTATGTCTGCCAGTTATATGCATCCTGGGTCGTGGTGTCACGGTGGTATCAGTTTCTATCTGATATCCACAGCCATTAGACAGAACCTATTACAATCTAAAGATGACAGACAAAGCTTCTTGGGAAAAGTGAAAACCATCACATTTCTTTTTTTTATGATATTACAGATATTTTGACATGGAGATATGCACAGCTTAGCCACATATGAGATGGAATGGCGGCCAACTACAAGGTTTTGTTTTGGCAAATCCTGGTTTGCTGGCGTGATTCCCGGAAGCTGAATGTTAAAGATTTTAACACAAAGTGCTTGGATTATGACGGAATTCTGGATAAACCTTGCAGATTAGACATTGCAGAAACACTGTAAGGACTAAAGAAAATAGTTTAAAAGTTTCTATTTAACTTGAATTAACCTATGGATGAGTGGGTGTATGAGTGATCGTGTGTCGCTTGACAGATCAAGGTACTGTAAAAATAGTTATTCTATACTTTTTCTATCTTCTACCTTCAAATCTGGTGAACCCTCTGTGACTCAAGAAACTATAATAAATGTACCCTTCTGTACCTCTCTTTGTCATTAAAACACATTACCTTAAACAGCTAGATAAAGCTAAAAGTCACTACATATTCCAACAGAATGTATCCTGCATTCTGGTTGATCACACCCCTGCTCTTGTTTGACCATCTCAGCTTATCCCAGTAATTACATGTTGTCTTCCACCTCAGAGTCTCCTTCACTGAGGAAGCTCCATGTTGAACAACAAGTTTGTTAAATGTCTTCCAATCATCTGTGATTAGACTTTACAAGACACTTCACGTCCAAGGACACAAATGTTAACTACAGCATGATTGCATTAGCCTTTTTTCCGTCGTTTCCGAGCCACCCACACGCTTCCATGTGGAATATTTTCATTCATGCAACGCCATCAGTTATCGCACGAGGGTGGGCTTCACTCTGGATGGAGATCAACACCTATTCACACTTAGACTTGTATCTGTGGTAAATTGTGAGTAGTGAGTAGTTATTCTAATCCTGTGTGTTTTTAGACTCTGGGAGGCAACCGGGGGGAGACCTGGGGGATGGGGGGTGGTGGAGGGTGGAAAGACAAACATTTACAATGGCAGCGGTTTCTGTAACACTAGGTGGAGTAGCGGAACAGGACGGACTCATACACAGTACTCAGAAGACAGGGATCAGGTGAAGTACACAGCTCAGCAGACAGACATGACAGGTTTCCTAACATTTTCAGCAGCACCATTTTATTCTTTTATTGTTGATCAGCCCCCCACCAGCATTGACACTTTAATGTTTCAAAACTTGTGCAATGTTTTATTTGGAACTCTGTAATAACTACAAAACTGATATTCTCATTGAACAAGGCTGCAATAGCTCTGCACCCCTAGTTGGCCCCACCCCATATTTTGGGAATCACAGTCATACATTAAGTACACCAACCTCTCTATGTACACACCATTGTTGTAGCACTTTTCATGTTTGATGGGAGAATGTGCATAGTCGTTCAAATCATTTATTTGTTTCGTGACTGAACCAAACAGCAGCTCCGGTGCCGTCGCGTTCCCTCTGCACCTGTGGGTATTGATACATTAGGAACATGGCTGCCGTATGCCCACGTCAGTGAAACAAGGATAAATAAGTGGAGTACAAGGGTAAGATATTGACAGTACAGTGTACCAGAGTACGGACAACACATTAGGGAGCACTTTAATTTTAACAACAGGAGACACCAAAATCTATGGTAACTACTGGCAGAAGTGCACCGGCGGTAAATTGATTGTACTTTTACTGACTCCTGATGGAGCTCAATGCTAGCTACTGTCAAGTGTGGCCTGGTTTATGTGGCAATGTGGAAGACTTGGCAGGTAGGGCGAGTGCAGACCTGTAGTGTGTGTGTGTGTGTGTGACATGTCGCAGCTCATCTGTCAGTGTAGTGGATTATTTCTTGCGATACCAGAAGTGGCTGCCCAGAATCAGGCCGCCATCAATCTTCAGCCACATGAGCAGGATGCAGGCGGAGAGTGTGTGAACAAGGAGCTCATGGGAAAGGAGAGGGGCGCTGCTGTTGCTTCCTGGAGCAGGTGACAAAGCAGCCAGGCAACTCATTACTCAATCTCAGAGTAGCTGGTGACTAAACCAATTTGTCACAACGAGATGTAAAACATTCACCAAAGTGTTTTTTGGAGACTTTATCTCCAGAGTGTTTTTTAAAATTAATTTTCTAAGATTACAGGTACGTTAAAACAAACAGATGTGCTGGCAGCCTCCACAAGCTGGGGGATTAAACTGGCTCTTTAACTCGTCGCTTTGTTTTCTATATTAGCTGTTATTCACACACTCTTCACAAATATAGTGGCAAAGCGTAGTTATGCATTAGGTGAATCACAGAGGTTTTGTGGGAATTGATTTTAAATCACTCAAAGTCGCAAATGGACCATTGTGGTAGCATATTACGTCAAAGATTCCAAATCTGACACCGTGAGTGTCAGACTCACAGTGGTGATCACTCTGAGACAGCGAGGAAAGTCCGACTTAGTCTACAGTCTACAAACAGACACCTCAACAACATTGGTTTATTTAAGTTAAAGCTGATATCAAAGGTCATCTGATGTCCACTACTCCTAAAACTTCTGATGATCTGTTTTAGGGGAAGGGAGCTTTTTTTATTGACAGCAACTTTTGAATAGAGCATTTTGTTTGTTTGTTTGTTTTGGATTTTTCCTTCGGTTTTGTATTATGCTATTTTGCTTGTTGTTCATCATTTTACTGTTCAATTTTATGGTGGCGACAAAGAGGACAGCTCACAATCTGCACACTGTGACATAGCTGCTCTGTGATCAGTTTAGAAAAAAAGATTCAGAATAACTTTGTACACACGGAAAAGAAAAAATATGTTTGGTTAGTTTGCTTTATCTGAAAATAAAAAGCAGAGCTGTAACAACTAATGGTGAGGTTGAGTCTGGTGGTGCTGTAAGAAAAAAAGGCTTTCCATTTAAAAATTGAGTTTGTTTCACCAAGTACTTTGTGCCAATAGTTTCCAAGTCTTTGATTTGAGTGGATGATGAAGGAGAGGTTGAGCAGTTCACTTCCTGCATCTGTGGGGAGCAGGTTTAAGGGGTTGGACTGCCCTCTAACTTTTAACATTCTGATTAACTTCCGTGAAGCCACAGCTGAGAGCGTCCTGACCTACTGCTGTACTGTGCTTTGCCAGCTGCACAGAAAAGGACAAAAAGTACCTGCAGCAGGTGTTGAAGAAGGCAGAAAGAGTGATCGCAGCAACACTGCCACCACTCATATGTGATGGCCAACTTTGCAGGGAGGCCGTGTGTTTTTTAAAACAGCCCCCGCATTCACAGTCTGTACGAAGACCTTCCACACCTCCAGGGCGGAGATTAGGGACAGTGGGGAGTTCACACAGGAGCATTTTCAATCCCCTTCATTATAAGAAACCATTCCACTACTCATTCTCCACCTTGAATGACATGATCACGTTTCACCATCAATACCATTTTGTGATTACTGTAAACAGCGAAGCATAGAAACCATGAATTCTTCGCGGACGACAAAGACGGCTCTATTTGGTCCCGTCCAACACATGCACGTCTATTTATATCAGAGGCTCTGGACTGGCTGAAACCAGAGAGCTCCTCAAATTGTAAAATCAATTCTAATTCAAATATTCATCATACCATTTCAATTTGGAGAGAGCAGTTCTTGTTAAATCAGTTAGCGCTACTCCACGGCTGAGTAAGATTGATGTCAGCTTAATCCTCTTCACAAAAACATGATCTGCACTAAAATGTATAGTCGCACAGCAGTAGGAAAAAAAAAAAAAAAATATATATATATATATATATGCCTATATGTAAAAGGCTTTCATTTTGGGGGCACCAATCTGTAAAGCGATACAACACATCCAACGAGGACACAATTGACAGACCCAATTATGGTTGTCATACATCAGAGCTTTCTAAAAAGTTTTCCAGAGCGCGGCTGTAACACAATAACAGACTCAGTGCAAACGCTTGTAGATTCAATTACATTCTAATTATCTCTTAGTGTTCTTATTGAAGATGGAGTGCTCCTGCTTTACTGAGACCAACTATGTAAATGGGTTCTGACACATCGAATCATCCAACTTTGGGTTTACTTTGCAGAGAACGGCAAAGGCAGTGAACAGGTTTTTGCTAAATCTGGGACTGGGATAAGAAAACAGAGGAAGCTGTTGATAAGTTTCACATCCAGGAAACTTTTTTTTATGTCTACTCACAATGACACTGTAGCGCTATGTAATTCATTATTAAAGTATAGATAGTTCTGATAAGTTCCTATTGGTTATCAAAATGACCAATCAAAAAGGTTTTCTGTGAAAATAGTGTTATAAAGTTGTGGGATACATTGAAAATAAAATAACATTTTCATTAAAACAATCATTTTTAAACACCTTTTGCTTTTATGGAAAATATGGAAATAGATACAAGTTATATACATATATATATAAAGTGAAAATGATACTGTTGTTATTCATTCATTATTAAATAGATTTTCCAACAGGCTTGGTTTCCACGAAAGCTGCTCCAAACAAAAAAAAAGAGCAAGTTGCACTTGTTAAAATGTCATGTTGAAATAAAACATGTTTTTTTTTTTTTTTACTGACACACGCACACACACATGTACAGCAGAAGAAGAGCTACTAATCAGAGAATTAGCTCTGCTCTGGCATCACGCTCTCCTTCTGCCCCTACAGTGCAGGAGGCATCAGGCTTAATTGCAAATACATTTCCAGAGCAAAAGCAAAAGAGGGGGAACATAATTGTCATCTCCATCTAAGCCACAGTGATCAAAGCTCCCTTGGTAACAAGTGCAGTAATGGGGTTTAGTTGCCTTCAGCTTTAGCCATTAAAAAAAAAAAAAAACCTGCCAGCAAGTTCAGGGTCTTCTTGTCCATATTTCCACCCAGCTTTTTTTGTTTTTTTAATTCGGGTTAAAATGTGTTCTAGAAGAACATTAATCATGAACAACAACATATGTCATTTAGCACAGAGTCAGCAGAAAATGTTTACACCAGGACCTGAATATGAATAAGAAAACCACACACACGGAGTCGATGGTGTGTGTTTACATCGTATATCTTTGTAACAAGTTCTGCTCGAACATATTTGATCCTGGATGAATAGTTTATCATATTTCATCAAATAAATGCATTTATTTAAACAAAATATTAAAAATGTAATCTCTAATGCTATAATGTACAACTATCATGGATATCATGGATTTCCTCACATGATTTTTACTTCCTGTCACTGAAATCTCTAAAATCCAGTTTTACTCGCTCTGCCTGTAAGAACGTCCAAAGTTTGGGTAAAGGAAGACATTTTTCTCTGACCTCTGGCAACAAGACTACCTCAAACTGCACACTTGAACTTTTTCTTCAAACAAAATAGCTGTGCTCAAAATTCTCGGAGATCAGCATTTTCTGAGATATGCAGACAAGACTGGATGAAACCAACTGCCACGCTCCGTTTAAAGTTACATTAATCACCTCAGTCCTTCTCCTGAGTCTCAGTTAGAACTTTGACAGCCTGTCTACGCTTTGTACAAAAGACTAAGTCACAAAGGTGAATCTAAAGACGCAGCCAATGAGTGCATGGGCGTGTCATTTAGTTAAGGCACATCTATAACCTGCACAATGGCGTTCAACTGAAGGGTAATGGAATACACTACTGTGGCAAATTTTTCCGACATCCTGAAGTGGATCTGTCCGGCTGTGGCTTTGACACAGCCAATGGTGGAAGCTACTGGCCAATTACACAGGGGTACGACTGTTACATTGTCACCACTCCCTGTCAGAATGGCTGACTTACCCAGGGTAAGGATGTCTGTGCGCCCGGGTCGTGCCACATAGTGCTGCTGGATCGTCTGGTAGAGGGTGGCCTGGCACAACAACAGGAAGCCGAGGCTAATCCACATGGGCAACAGCCAGGACATGGTGAGGCAGAGTCTGTGTAACACAGAAAAACAGGCAGCGAAATGGATTACAACGGCACCGACAAACACATAACCCATTTATTTAATTAACTGTGCTTTACACGAGACAGGATACACGTTATGTAAGCAAACACCTCTGGGATCTTCGGGGATCTGTGTAGAGTTGTGGCCTGAAGTCAGAAAATTATTAGACCGGGGCTTTGTGCTGAACTTTGGTGGGAAAAAAATTCTGTCAATTTAAAAAATATTGTTTATCAGTGCAGGAGAGACATGGCAAATAATTTATATCTGTCTACAGTTTATTTTATTTTAGAAGTCTCTAAGGAAATATGAAGTATCTGCGCACAAATGCCCGAGGTAACCGCTGCTACCACAGTAGACATAATTACCACATGTTTGTGACTATTTCAGTAAATAATTATTGTTTAACACGAGATCTACTGCTGTCAAAGTAAAGATCTAAAGAGATATTTTTTGTGCTGAAAAAGTTTTTTTTATGTCCACTGTTTACTGAAGGACTTGGGAAACAATGGAAACATGTTCTATTTTTGAAAAAAAAAAATCATACCATACATTGGTTACACACACTGTATTACTGTATTTTCCATGAATCGTTTACCTGCATCATGCTAATGATTTCTACAGAAGGTCCAATATAATTTCACATTTGCACAATCCACTCGTTTCACATCACATTAGCTTGAGAGTCAGGTTTGCATCATTGCTAATTGATGTAATTTAGCTCACCGGTGATTAAATGTGAGCGATTTTAAATTTGTTCCAGACTAAAATCTTTAACCTATCGAGAGACCCTAAAAATCAATATTAAATCAACAGTGAAACATTTGAGTTGAAGACTTATTACCTCATGTTAAAAGTGGGTATAAAGTTTATATTCACGGAGCTTGTCTTCAACTGCTGACAGCTGACATCACACAAATCCAAAATCATTATTTTTGATGAAGGTTGAAGGCTGAAGGTTGGGATGATTTTCAGTTATTGCACTGTGCAGCAACTAAGTTAAAATACCGAACATTATATTTTCATGGACTGAAGTGTCATTAACAAAACCACTGGAGAGCTGACTGCTTTAAGATTTGTATTTTGGAGAGTTGCGCACACAGGGTTTTCTGGAGGAGATTTGTGCGGTGGCTGCACGCCTAATGGCTGGTGGGGACCGGCATATGGAGTCATGCCTTAAGACTTCACTGAATAATGAGCCTCTCCTCGTTTTTCCAGGTGCTATTAGCTGTAGCAGCGGCAGCGCTCTTCATTCAGAATAAATCCACAGTGGGAAATGTAATGACACCACCAACCTCAACAGAAAAACAAACTGTGCCTTGGTCTTAGCGCTGCCTATTTTAAGAAACAAAACGAACAGTGGAGCGCTGATTGTGAGACATGGGAAGAAAATATCAACTCCCAGACAGGAAACTCAGATTTCACAAATCTATTTCTTTAACATCTGAGGCACTGGGTGTATTCATTTTATTCAACTTGTTGGCAAAAATATTTTTTTATTCCATTAAACTGATAACTGTCTGTTCACAGGTGAAAGTGTGTGATTGTTATTTTAGGCTGTTTTTGTCCGTATGTTCTCAGGTGAAAGTGTGTTATTTTAGGCTGTTTTTGTCCGTATTACCTTGAGGCAGGTTGGTGCGTCATATAAATACATAATTACACGATAAAATGCATCTCGACTGAGACCCAAACAGGCAACAATCGTTACATGGCTTTTGAGATCAACTGATGCAGTAAATTGCATCTATTAAAAATCCAAATTTAACTTTGCATTCTTTCTTTTTTACTTTTGGCTGAAACCTTGTCGAGGGCTCACTACAACTACGTCACTCCTGATGATTTACTGGTGTTCAGTTCAGGGTTTAGGCTGAATAAAAATTTAAAATGGGACAAAATTGTGAAAAGTATCGATGTTTATGACTTTAGGTGTTTATAGACAAGGCTGAGGACAAACAGACAGGGAGTAAACCAAAACTTTTGAATACGAAACATGCTAATGTCATAGTTACATCTAACATATTTGACCTGTTATTAATGTTAGATTCTGTAGATATGAGTTGAACAAGAGCTGATAGACATTTACCGACTGCTTTTTTTTCCTTATGAGTAGCAACTAAGAGGAGGTATAGAAGAGGTATAACAGCGTTCTATGTTCATTTAGATTAAATAATCTGTAAATCTTGATTTTTTTTTTTTCCAATTTCACTTTGAATCCTAAAATCCCTTTCAGTGTTGGCTTCTGTCTTGCCGTAAGGGGGCTACAAGGTGTGAAATAAAGCTGAAAGAACTCAATAAAAACAATACAGGGAAAAAAATAGTCAGATATGAATTAAAATGACCCGACTGTGTGCAACAAATGGCATGTATTTACACGAAAAAGCTGAGAATCGTTCCAAACCTGCTCTCTCGCACTGGTTTTGTTTTGGTGTTTTTCTACACCGTGTATTCTGTTCACATCCGCGCTGGTTAAAACCCAACCCAAATTACGCATATGATTAAGGACAGCACGCTTCAAATCACTCTGCCTCGGCACTAAAGCACGCATAATCCACGCGTTTGAGCAAATGTGAAATGCACCGTGCCTTCCTAATCCCCAAATCACAGTATTAGTATGTGTCAAGTGAATCACTGCGCGTGTACAGTTGGTTGGCTTTTTCGTGCAGCCCCTCGCGGGTTAAGGGAAAGGCAGCCTGGCTAGAAAGAGTGCGTGCGTCTCACCAGCAGCGTTTGAGCGGAGGAGGAAAAAGACGCGCGGGAGACTTCTGGGTGAGACGAAGCAGCAGCGGGAGGGGAACTGGAGAAGGCAACTTCACAGAGAAAAGAGAGTCGCTTTCAAAGTAATGTAACGTAACCTCCAGCTTTGGTGCGTCAGTACCGGAGGGAACATCGCGTGTCCTTTTATTGTTGTCACGCGACAGACAGACATTCAAACACTTTCTCGCGGGTCGGTAATAGCACAGAGTTGCTCCTTCTGTGCGTAACTGTGGAATCCGTGCAGCTTCCTCCAGAGCTGCAGGTGCACAGGCGACTGTTGCACCTGCTTCTAGACACATGGATTGAACTAAATATATAAAACTCCTCTTGTTCTGCTGCTGTCTTTGAAAGGCAAAAAGAAAAACATGCACGTCCTATCTATCTATCTATCTATCTATCTATCTCTCTCTCTCTCTCTCTCTCTCTCTCTCTCTCTGGACTTAGATAAAATGCTCCTTAACATCCCTGCATTACTGTATATTACCAGTGGAATGCACTTTAAAATATTTTGTCCAGACACTAAAAGTGCAAAGCATTAATTCCATGAATGCAAATTATGTTAACCATCCAGTTAGACTTGTACCAATATTAAATCATAACTATTGTGTAGCACTTTTTCATTGGCTAACCATCTGAGTTAAGAAGAACTGCATCAGTAAGACTTGTTGTTGTTCAACCTTCAGCCTCACCCATCCTCCCTCCCAACAACAGAGTATTCCTCGAAGGTCCCACACCTTTACCTGTGCAGTGAGTTAAATGGAAAAACTGAAGCCCGGTCAGAATCACTGGGTGCCCGCCGTCAGCCCAGCAGACTCACTCTTCTGTGGTAAATCCATCCATAACTTTCAAGACAGGGGTTCCCACTGAAATTCCAGCACCTAACCAAGTCACAAAAGGCACCAAAACTGCTGCTCTTTTTCCTCCTTGCGCGATAATCCCCCGCCGTGGACCACCTGCTGTACAGTTTTCACTTTCTGGAATCCCTTAATGGCAACACAAACAGCCAGCAAAAGCAGCTCACCAAGGGGGGTCAGTGTCACAAAGTGGTGAGGATTGGAGGGATGGAGAGGCTGATCATGTCACTGCTCTGTCAGCCACAGGAGTTCACATCTCTTTTTCTGCTCCCTTTACAGCCAGACTCTGCTCTCCGTCACCAGAACTCCAGAGCTGTGATGACAGGGAGCTAATTTACCCTCCTCTTTCTTTCACTTCTCCGGTCTTTCTCACGCGTGTGGCGGAAGGTTCTGGCGAAATGACTGCTCTGTCTGCTCTTGGCTGCGTCCCCCCATTGAGAAGCTGTGCTGATAGTGTGAGCCTCAGTGCTCTCTCCAGCGCACTAAGTAGAGTCTGTGTGTCAGAGAGGTAGAGTGAGTGTGTGTGTGAGTGAGCTTGTGTGTTTTGCTTGTATCACAATGTAGCCCAGCTGGAAAGAGAGAGGGAGAGAGAGAGAGAGAGAGAGCTGAGAGTGAGTCAGATCACATGTCTTAAAGCAAGACTGCCCACTGCTACATCAGTACTTCATCAGCAAATGAAGGGTGCTTTATTAACCCGCACGTCTTTACATCCCCCCCCTCTTGCCTCGAACATCACAAGGCATGGCTGTATATGCATTCAGTTCCTGTTTCTTGTGCACACCACAAAAGCAGTTTTACAGTTTTCGACTTAGGCGTACCAGTAGGTTGGGGTTTGATTCCCCACTCCTCTATAAAAAAAAAACCCTTCTCCAGAAGAAGTAGGAAAAATACTTACAAAGCAATGTAATTCTAAAACCATATGTTGTTAATGCAATCTTTTTTCATAGACTAAAGACAACTGAAGCTTAAAGCCAGTGGTCTCAAACACCAGGTGCAGGGGCGAATTCCAGCCCGTGAAACCCTCATATCTGGTCCATGACTTGACGTCAATGATAATTTTAACCTTGATATATATTTTATTTATTTTCAATAGTCTTTTTTTGTAATTATTGAAATGGTCAAGTTGGACATTTCAGAAAAAAGACATACTTATTTAATATATAATATTATATTGTGTTTATATTCAAGTAAAACAATGGACCCCCTCAGCCAGTCGCAAAACATTTAGAATGAAAAATAATCTAGCTTGCCTGCACTCACTTAATCACATGTCCATATTCATGCCTAATTCATAGGCTGCACATGAACAGGGCTGCATAGTTTCCCTAGTGTCAAATAACATCACAGCCAGTGTAGGGCTCTCATTGGCTAGTGCCAATTCATTCCCCTCGACAAGTGCACTCAGTGTAAGTGGCCATGGATTTCTAGCCTCGATGGCTACACTACACTATCACCATGACGTAGTCCAGATTCCATCACTTACAGATTTTGTTAGCACATCCCGGCTCCATAACACTATATATGGCCCTTATTATAATAATGCATTTACATTTAAGTCATGGTAATGTTGAAGCAGCTGGGAACTCCGTTTCTGTGCATTCTGACTACTGATCCATTGAAAAACCTTGGCCGTCAGTTGTTTGCAGCTGAAGCCAAGAAGGAATAATTTCAACTTCTAAATCATATCATATATCATAATCCATAATATATCATATCATGACATATATATAACAAAGATTACAAAGGCACATTTCACACTTCTCAGTGGTGTGACACCAACGTCTTTTAAAACATCTAGAAATGTTATGAAATGTTTAAATGGCAATTAATTAATCAATCAAGCAGGTTATTTTAACAACCTGTCTTTCAAACTTCTTACTCTGATGTCACTGTCTTCACGTTGGACTTTACTGTTTTAATTCTGTGATTGTGTTAATTTCTTACTTTTTGTGATATTTACTTTATTTGATTTTCTGATAGATTATGTTTTCATGTACTCCCAAAGTAGGTCTGCTGCTTAATGTCAGATGCTGTTTGGTAAAGCTTTGCTCTGCTGCATTTTAAGTATAGTATAACTCATTCTTACCCTACTTTACTTAATCTATTCTCTTCATTATACTTTGGAAAAGCAATAGCTATGAGTGTATGTATATATAGCTGTGAGAGAGAGTTACAATCGACCCTTATGAGGTGAGACACCCCATCAAGATTGTTTTGGCCGTTGGCATTGTGCTTGTGGGCATCAAAGTCAGAAAATCTAAAAACTCTGTTGAAAACTGTTGAACACGTTTGTGCTCAAGTCAGTGCCTTATATAACCAGGCTGTGCAACATGCTAACAATTCTAGCTGTTTATAACAGCTTCCTGTTTCAAACTTAGCTTAATGCTAGGTTTGAATCCTACAAAATATATCAATGTCAAGTTCAGTTTGACTTCTTAACCCAAGGGTTCAGTTCAGTAAGTTATGCTTAATGTTATTCACTATTCAAGGATAATTCCTTTTTTAGCATATTAAAATTAATGCCGAACATGTTTTTAGAATTCTATATTCCCATTGGATAATAATCTCAATCATAAACTGTTGGTCTGCTCCTTTGGTCTCTTTCTTGTCAAAAACCATTTAGCACTTGTTAGCTATATGCTAGCTTGAGGAGCCGCTTATTAATTGGTGCAAAACGCCAGGTCTACACAGATTATGATGTTGTCATGCCGGAGTTGTAGCTGTCACACAAGGTGCGTTCAGGAACCATCGGCAACTTGAGAATCCTGCAGTTACAGTTTACGTGTTGCCCAGTTCAACACAGACAAATGCATATAAAGGAAAAAAACAACTTTTTTTTTTTTTTTTTGCTTTTTGTTTTACACGTCCTACCTCCAAGTTTCTGCGGTATATACTGTATTGTCTTGTAGGGCTAAACTTGGGGAAGAGATGCAGTTTTAACTGAATGTGGTGCTTTCAGTTATCGCCTTTAAGCATCTCAGAGTGCAAAAGTGAAAGCCACTCTGAGCACAGCAGAAGGCACAGTACGCCTCATTACATCCCTGAAATCATCCCATAAAATGTTTCTACCATGTTTTTCCTGTAATGAGTGCAAGTTTGGATTTAGGAGAGTTTTTTCTCTCTGCTGTAACAAATTATATTTACAGTTGCAGCCTGAAAGAGCCTCAAAGCATTCTTCTGTCGCAAACACAAAATAAACCTGCTGTAGAAAAGACGTTCACCATCTTTGTGTGTATGTGTGAGTGTGTTTGAGTAGGTATTTGCATGCATGTGTATTCCCACTGTTCCAAATTGGTACTGTCACCAGGAACTGAACCGATCCAGAACTGGTCTTGTTCTGTCCGACATGTTGCTGTCCATACAGAAGCGCTCCGCTTTAAATGCATTCCACTGTTAACCAGAGGTTTACAGTATGTGCCAATCCCACGCACCTGCCACAGCTGACTTACGAACAGTCTGACATTTTGCAGGAAATGAACTTCCTGCTCCTGAAAACAACACACAGCTGTGGAGCCAAATAAGCTGGCAGACAGTGAGGACAGTGTTGTTGCTGAGGGGGAGTACGAACACCAGAGCTTAATGATGAATTTCTAGATAAGCTTTGTCTTGGTGCTGGTAGCTACATCCTGCTTTCTTTGCACATCTTTTTTTTTTTTTTTTTTTTTTTTGTGGGGGTGCAGAACAATATGAGCAGCTTTCCAAATCCTTTTCATTATCTGCATGTCCAGTCAGGTGCCATTTATTTAGATGGTTAACAAGCCCTTCAGCTGCTGGTCACTGCCTCATCCTGAACCACCCTGACTGCTGCCGCTGCTGCTGC
>NC_024317.1:6962725-6969393 GCF_000523025.1 Cynoglossus semilaevis | reverse complement strand
CACTGCCACTGCCGCTGCTGCTGCCGCTGCTTGTGTCTGAGTGTGGTGTGACAGGCACATTCACACTGCGCTGCAGTTGCAATTTGCAAACTGACAAAGGAGCTAAGTGTAGAAAAATAATAAAATAAAGGGATGTGTAAGGACTTCCATCCTCTCTGTGAGATTTCACCAAATTGTGATGTCAATACTTGTGTCTGTGAAATTGCACCACTTAAAAGAGATCTCTTAGAGCAGAAAAGTAGGGAGAAAGTAAAGGATGTCTCACATTTATGTATGGGTAAAACACTTGACAACGTAAAGGCAAGATGCTGAGAGAACTGCAGCGTGACGTGCATCACGGTAACATTTAGCTCTTGTTTGTCGCAGGTGATTCCTGAACAAACGATCAGTGATGCGCTAAATACAATGGTCACGTCACTAAATTGTCTTACAGCTGTTATGTACACAATGTGGTTCTATAGGGTACAACACTTTGAGCAGCAAGTCCTCTTGTCTGCCGCTCTGCATTAGACTACTATTTATAGTAAGTGGTTTAAAGATGAACAACGTGTCCAACCATATCTGTGGTCTGTGTTACATAAAGAAAATGAGGTCTGGACAGCTGCTGTATAGATGAATTAAACATTTTTCTTAGTTAGGGTTAGTTAAATATTTGGTGATGATTGGTAGATGACTTAGCTCTTTACGAAGCAGGGACATATTGAGCAGTTACTGCATTTACTGTTGATTCAGCACCCTTACAGCTATACTTGTAGTGTGTATACATTGTACTGTACAAAATAAGTTGATTACGTAAAAATCGGTGCATTCGTCTTTGTGTTTATCAGTACATTTGTTAGCAGCAACAATAGCACGTATGCTAATTTCTGTTCTTAACACTTAATGTCTTTATGATTATTCTATTAGAAAGACATGACAGCCTGTAATGAAACAGGTCTCCAAACAAGCCTCAGAGGAAAATTTAGGATTGAACGCTTCCAATTACTACAAGTTCCTTTCAGCATGTGCAGCACCAACACAAGTCTCCCATTAGCGTCCCATTTCTTTTTTCCCTGTTGTTAATTTGCTGCAGTCTCCTACTTTTTATTTGGCTTCAGCCTGAACTGTGTTGGGAACCGAACTGGCGCAACAGAATTTCTCACTAATTCCAGAATTATTGTCGTGGTCTTGCTCTTCTCTGTCTCATCTCTCTGGGGCTTTCATCATTTCCAAGCAGCTGTTGCTGCTGCTTGTGCCAAGGCCTAACCACAACAGACCAATCAGTGGCCAACGCTGTGTTTGGATCTGGGCAGGCCTGGTTAACGGTATAGTTTGCCAGTCCCGATGTCCTGCTTTCTTCATTATTCTGTCACTCAATGTCCTTCTGCTCCTTCCTCTGGCTAATGAAATTCTTCAGGCTTGGATATGTAGTCGTAGCAGTAACAACATGCCAATTTAAGGACCACCAGCAGCTTCAAGCCCTTCTTTAAAAAGAAAAAAAGATGAGACCGATTTCTGCAATCTTTCCCTCAGTTCTCGGAGGAGCGTAGGAAGCGTTTCTTCATCTGACGAGGGGAGTTGTGTTAGTAAACTTACTCTCCACAGACACTCGCTGCTGAATAAAATATTCAATTAAAAAGAAAGGTAGTCTTACGCAGAGAGGCAGAAGACGGGGGAAACAAAATGGCACAGAAAAGGGAAAGAACAAGACAGGCAGAGAAAATTCATTTGGAAGAGGTACGCAGCAGCAGTCCTTGCTCACTGGAGGATGGTGAAGGAGCGAAAATGATTAATGTTGTGAAGGAGCCTGATCTATAGTAATCATTTATTTCACATTTATCAGAGACTTCATTTTCTGCTTTTGCTCACAGGTGTTCGTGACTTGAGGGAATCTGGCTTTGTGGACATATTGATTAATAGATTAGGAAATTTAAGGCTAAATGGTAAGCTTGGTGGCTATACATGGTGTTTCAGGGTCCCTCTGTCTGCAGACGGGAACCTTCCAAGGTTTTCCTACATTGCTTGAAATTAATGAAAAAATGAGACCAGGTAACTCCATGAAAAGTTTCTGCCTTCTATGATTTCAAGTGTGGAAAAGTTTTTCCTGCAGGAATGAGAATACCCACCATTCACTGGTGTTGTCTCTAGGAGAAGTATCAGTCATTGTGCAGACAGCAAAGTTAGTGCTGATAAGAGACCTCACCTGAAACATCACCATCACACTCTTGCCCTATTGGTCCAGGCCCTGCTAATATAGACCATTATTTTAAAGAATGGCTACATTCAAAAGCTACATCAACCAGTGATAAAATCAGAATTAGGCTCAATTACCCTACTCTGACACAAAAAAAGAAAATATTAAAATTTATTTACATTTGTTGTTTTTTACACCTCCAGCAATACCTCCCTGCATCTGCGGAGGTCCCCCGCCCCTACTTTGGGAACCACTGACATTTGGTAGTGTTGTTTTTATAATAAATGCTTTTGCTCCCAGATATTTAATGTCACATTTGTTTCAACCTATTGCAGTATTTTACCCATTTCCATTTAATTAAAAAAACTAAAAAATATTTATTTTCACATAATGTGAACAATACAGAATTAAAAATGAATTAGTCAAACGTTTTCACTGGATCTCCTGCCTTGTGAATAAAGCACATGAACAGTTGTGAATCAGTTTGTTGCTGAGAACACCTGTACCATGGACCACGGTTTAGACCTCCCACTGTTGTAACAGCTGAGACACCACAGGGGAGAAGATTCTAACACACAATTTTGACACAGTGCTCAAAAACCAAAGCGTTTCCCTGCCTTGAGGCTCCAGGACAAAAACAGTAGAAAAACAAATCAGGCAAGCAGCAAACAAAAGGAAAGGTCAAAATCCAAAGCAGAAATCAAAAAACTAAGAGCAAAAGATCCCGAAAAGAAAAACCACATTGGAACATCGACAGAGAGTACAATCGTAAAATTAGTGCCGAGAGTACTTCAAATAAACAAAACAAAACACAGAAGTGACGACAATGTGAGTAGTAATCAGGGAAAGACAAAGAGTTACCAAATCTCAAAAGCAACAAGACATTTGTGGTTGTGGCGCTCCACTTTATCTGCATAAATCCAAACAGAGTTAGAGGCTAATGGTGCTCACAGTGCATCCCATAATACACAACACGCTGTCTTATAATCAAGAGCTGCTGACGGACTACACCAAGTGACCCACGACATGGGGGGGGGTCAGTCGAAACACTGTTTTACTGCCGAGGAGCCACTGACTGATACGAGTGACTGCTCCCAAAAGGTCAAGCCATGTTAAAATACACAGTGGTGTAGTGGAGCAGGAAATGATGCGCAAACAATGTCTTGTCTACAGGCCTGAACCCTGAATATTAACTAAAGCAACGCTGTCAGTTTTCCGACTCTACAGGGAAGAAATGTCTTCCGAAATAGAGGATGAATCCTAAGCAAGTGATATAAATACCTGATTCTTATATAAGTTAAATTTAAGAATCAGGTATTTTTATTTATTTATTTTACAGAAATACGTCATTGGCATAGGTATAAAAAAAGTATGTTATACATTTTATTCTTTCTTTTGAGTTAGCTGTATTGGTGCTTTTGTCAAATTACATTTTTGACTTTTTATTACAAGTTCCTTTTCAGTTGTATTTTCTTTTTTATTATATAAGATTCATTATTTTTACTTTCTCCTGTCTCCATTGTTTGTACAATATTCCTGTCAAAGCATTTCCCTGACTCTTTTTTTAATTAATCTGAACAGGAAATGATTACATTTCTCGTGCCTTGACCACTAGACCTGGGCTTCATTAAACACATTAAGCCAGGGTGAGTAGGGCTCGGTCATGAAAAGAACAAAGAAAAACCCTGAATGTAAGACACCTTGACCGAGGTGGTCCACTGACAGAATGGCTATGGAAGTAAATGGTGCAATCTTAGATAATCTGTCCTCCACTGTGAAAATAGTCAGGACTTACTGCATCACTCCAGAACAGCCACATAACCGCTGTCCTATTCTTTATCAACAACCTTTGGACTATCTAATGTTGAATGGTGAAGATAAGAGACTCAAAGAACCCAAAGCCAAAGTGGTTCTTCATTTGTGGAGAACATAAAGGACTGAAGGAGAGAGAACTTATAAAAAGATACTTCTAATGTTAAGAACTGCCTGTCCTCCTACTGAGGTTTTTCCCCTGCATACATGGAAGTACAGCAGACAGTTTAAAGAGAGATGAAATACTGCAGCGACAGAGTTGACTGGATTTGATGTTTATCCTGTTCATGCCTTAGTAACCAGAAGCAACATGTCTCCTTTGCAATTAAATCCTGCCCTAAAAGGAAAAGACTACGGTTGAATGGATGCGAGCAAATGAGTCTGGGTGTGACTCTCCATCATAATCTGTCGAGTGTTCTGTGAGTAAAGACTTGGGACTTAGTCAAATGTTAGGGAGGCAGGAAGTGGACACAAGAGTTACTGCAACCTCCCAGGTTTCATAAACAGACAGAGGGGAACAGAGTTAGTGGCTGATGGGTTCGAGTTAAGAAGGGAGGGAATACATTTAAGAGAACTAAGAGGAGGCAAAGCTCTATGAAGATCCATCATGTCTCCTACATGTATCTCTATTGTCCTGTCCGTGTTATAGTTGGTCCACTAAGCCCACTAGCTGGATGGAACAAACAACAACATGTATAATAAATAGAAGCTTTGTAATGCACGTTGTAATGTGGTTGTAGATGATGTCAAAAAATGCATACAAAAAGTAGGTCAGTGTAGCAAAGTGTCATACCGAGTAAAATAATTCCATTATCTGGTGCAGCTGATCCCCAGCAGGCTCTCCTGATGGGCCAATTCATGACTTACAGGTTCATGCCACATTTTGACTTCACAGTCAGTCTGACATTAGTTTAAATCTCTCCTAATCCAATTTAGAAAAAGACGTGTTATATGAGTGGAGCTCCACTGAAAAGAGGACACCAGTTTTAAAGTGTACCTTCGACTCTGAAGGGTTGACAGTCTAATATACAAACAGACAACAACAGTCATCTTAATCATAAATATATAACTGTTATTAAATGAATACAACTGTAGTGGTAAAGTTGTTTAGTTAGTTTCATGGTAACCAGTGAATGACACAGTTTGATGAATTCACTAACTTTATGGTGTCCCTGCTTTATGTTAAATTAAATCTTTATAATAAATCTTATATGTCACTAAGCTACACACTGATCTGTCCTGTACCAAACATGATGCGCAAAGTTTTTAAAATGGAATCCAAAATTCAAAATGAATGAATTGAAATCGAAACATTTATTGTGTTTTTTTTATTTGAAAATATTGCTATTTGAACAAAAGTGCAGTGACTGCTTAAAATAAATACATATTTTCAAGTTGATTCAGTGGAATCTACAGTGTATTTGACGTGAATACTTCAGACTGGAAATACTCCAACGAGTAGAATTCAGTTCTTTTCTGGTCTAGTTCCATTGGTCTTTGCAGCCCTGGATACTTATAGGTTGGTACACATGGGAGGATGTAAAAAAAGACAACAAACCTAAATATATTTATTTAAAAATAAATAATAATTATAATATTTAAAAAATAATAATAATTGTAATCCAGTCAGCAGATCACACTTTCCTTTTAGTTTGTGCTAAAGATAGAGTATGTTCACATCTGCGGTTCATGTCTCACTTGCCTAAATTTAAAGGCTAATAATGGATCTTTTATTTTTTTTTAACTTGTCTACATTTAAACAGTAGGCAGCAGTGTGGGCAAGTTATAGTCCGATGTTTTACTGTTTGAAGTAGGTCAGAAATTCTGTGCTGGTAATGCTCTGAGACTGACTTTGTCTCAGCGGGGGAGAGCTTTCTTTCCCTTGCGGCTTTAACATGGAGGAATTATTGAGCACCAGATGACTCTACTCCGGCAGACGATGGCAGCCATGGAAATGTCTCCTCAAAGACCAATAAAAACGTCCCCTTACTTCTTGCTGTAATTGGACTAGGGACAGTGGGGTCGAGTTCTGGCCCTAGGAGACCACCTGTGGAAATGCTTTACTCAATACCCTGCTATTAACCTGATGAGACAGGGGACCTGCGGAGGGATGGAGAAATAAAAGAATTAGTGATAAAAATGATTGACACTGTTTCAGAATGTAACAAAAGGCGGTCGGCCACTGCTTCTCAGTTTTTAAACACCAAAGGAAGCAGATACTGTACGTTCATCCTCAGCACGACAGCTGTCTCTTTTTAATGGTATATAGAACTAATGTGAAAAGGTGTAACAAGGCCTGGAATACTGCAAACTTGTTCTGTGATGGTCTGCTATTCTTTTCTCCAATATTAATCTTTGAAGAATTAATAGTCAGAGTTTCACAGCCACCTAATGTGAAATGATAATCAGTAACAACTTGTCTTTTAGATGTGACCAGAAATTCAGTATACAGTAGCCGACAGGTCTGGACTGAAGACGGCTCGTTCCTTTTTTTTGTCTCAGTGATGGTAGTCCACGCGGAGATTTGGCAGTTTTACCCAGAATGTCTTTACTGTCTCATCCCCACTTGGGATTTCAGAACTAGCTGGTTAGAGTGCCAGTCCAGGGTCCTGGATTCTGGACTGGCAGATGCGGGGCGTTCTCCAGTACTTCAAGAAAGTTCTCCAATACTTCAGGAATTACA
>NC_024317.1:6960844-6962664 GCF_000523025.1 Cynoglossus semilaevis | reverse complement strand
TGTGCAATATTAACATTTTTGCCGCTATCCAGTATTGTCCAAACACTGATTCCGATATCAACTGATACAGATAAATGAAGCCATTGGCCCCCAAAACGGAGGTAAACGTCTCAGCACCCCACAATTCCAAAATATTTGGCAAAACCTAGAAGTTTTCATTATCGGAAGAAAAACTGACGGCAAAACCTAGACTTTGCGTTATCAAGTTTTCATTATCGGAAGAAAAACTGATATCGATTCTGACAGACATTACACAATTATGATAATATCGGGCCGATAATATTGGTCGGCCGATATTACCGAACATCCCTAATGAAAACATAATCCAAAAAAAAATCAAATTATATTTTTTTTTGTACATTCAGTATTTGTTTGGCTAGCACATCTTTAGGAAGTATACCACCATTTGCAGATATAAGGTTGGTGAGAAACACAAAGATCTCAGACAGCAGACAGACTCTTATTTACTCATCGTTACTGGTTTGGGGAAAATAACAGACAGAGACTGAGAGAGAGAAGGGAACAGGCGGTGTAGAATGAAGAGATACTGGGAGGAGATGGAGAGAAACAGGTAAAGCATTCACACTCAGGCGCCATTCAAAACACTAATCTGGCCTTTTTCTTCAGCTGCATTCATGCCGCATGGCCAATTCCAGAGCGATAAGTCAGCTGTGAGATTTTCAAGGTAAGAGAGTGAATAGAACAGCAGCCTTTTAGCTGATGCTGAGTAGGGACAGAGCCTACACACTGACCTTCCTTACATCAGCTTTGCTTCAGCAGGGGAGGAGGGTTTCATAAAGGGATTATTGTGCTCAGTCACCTTTGACCTGTCTGGCTGCCTTCCATAACAACTCAAGCTGCCTGTCAATCAGTCAGGGAGAGAAGGCGATAAGAAAGGAGCTCGTTTCAAGTTGTGGAGAAAGATTAAAGACTTTGCTCCTCAACCAAAAATGGACTAAAGAGCAACAACTGAGTTGTCAGCAATTTGAGTAACATCTGGGTGAAACAGCCGGATGTGGGTATAATATGGCATCGACACCACAAAGTCTAGTTCCATAATACTTCAAGATAAAGACTAGTTTCAAATCAGAACAGTAAAAGTTACTCCAAACCTGCAGTGATTTAAAAGAAGGTGCGAAGACAGTGTTTAGACATTATCAGATCATTATGTGGATGAGTCCAAAGGTTTGAAGTTATACAGTGTCTATGTGTCTAAGTACTACTGTCTTATGTACATGTGTGTATGTCCATACATTTATATTATTATATATTCAGATGTGCAAATTTATAGTCTATATGTGTGTAGCTGCATATCCATGTATGTGTATGAATAGAGGGTAAATACAGTGCATGTGTGCATCACAAATATATATATATATATATATATTTTTTTTTTTTAAAGACCCCATCTTAGTTACACAGAGACTTTCACCACCATATACAGGCAGCAGGGATGACTCACGCCGACTTTTAAACAGCATTATCAAACACAGCAAACATAGATTATAATGCCTGCAAGTCACTCCAGAAGATGCATATGCAGCTGTGAAAGAGCAGGTTGTTTTCCCCACCCCCTCTCAATCATCTGAAATCAGGTAATGAAATCTGTCACTTGCCGTGGGAAAAAAATTCACATTATTGAAAAATAATCATATGTTATATCAGTGGTTTGCTGAATGCAGCCGGAGAAACACATTTGTTGTCTGAATGCTTTGAACTCTGGAGGTTCATGGCTGACTGACACACGGTTTTAAAATGAGAGTGAGACGGAGAGATGTAAACACTCACTCCAGTAAAGAAAAATCTCCTATGAGTCTCAA
>NC_024317.1:6951921-6960795 GCF_000523025.1 Cynoglossus semilaevis | reverse complement strand
GACCAGTGCACACAGCACCGAAAGGAGCGGAACGGAGGCGGCGTGGAGGCAAAGAGGATTGAGATGTAGAGAGGAGAAATGGTAGAAGTCTGGGCTGAGAGACGACACAGGAGTAAATGAATGAAATGCTATTAGATGAAAGAAGAAGAAGAAAAAAAGAGGATGAGAAAGAAATAGTTATGAGGGGTTTATCCTGCCTGTGAAGAAGGGTTTTTATTTACCTTCAAATCTATGAGTAACAAGGTTCTCTACAGGTCAGTCACAGCTGGGTTCCTCCCCGTGATGGAGAGCCTCTCCTACAGCAGCAACCACAGTGACCAGGGTGTGCAGATAAGCATCTGCAGCGGGGTGAAAAAATTCTGTTAAAAATATGCAGCTCGATCAGCATGTAGTACAGATAGTTCTGTAGCTGTCCTCTGAGGTAGGACAGAGGTCCAGAGCTGTCAGTGTAGTGTTGGATCTGCATGTCTTTTTAGTGATGGCTGAACAACAAATGAACCACCCTCAGTAGTGGAGCAGGATTTTTGTTTTAAAGGCACTTTATGCTCAATATGTCAACAAGAATCCAAAATAAATAATGCTGCAGTATTCTACAGAAGTAAAGCTGTGGCTTGAGTACAAGTATCCAATCAATAGAAAATTCAATAAATGAATTTCATTAATTTAATTTAGTATAAAGGAAAGGGCATTTCTTATAATCTTTTTCAAGAGATTTGCAGAGTTTGATTTTGAAATGGATAAATGCACACATCTACATATATATCTTAAGACTGCAAATCATTCAATGTTAATGTTAATCAATGTTTATCTGTTAAATCACAGAGTGGGTGTAGATTAAACCCGATTTATTGCAGTCATGAATAATCTTAGTAAACCAATGTTTGTTTGTTTTGTTTTTTTAGTATTCCCACTCTATAGTGATGCACGCTGTGTGTTTATACTTGCACTTCTCTCCAGTGTGAACCTATTCTGTTGTTTTTCCTAAAAATTAATTTTGTGAGTTTTAATGTTTTGCAATGCTTCACAGCTAACTAGATTACCAGTGAAATTGTGAAAGTGAGTCTTGCCTTTAACCATCCATTGTTGTCTATATACTTACATTTGTATCAATACTTAACTTACAAAATATCTCATCCCCCAATTGAAATGACTGGTAGCCAAGGCTCTCCACTCTTTTGAGTTTAAGACGTTCTCAGAACATTCTTTATTCACAGGCAAAACATGTTGAGCGAGTTGAGGGCGTTTGTGTGAGTTCTCAGTAAACCTTTCACCTCCATGGACACTAAAGATGCAGCTGTTTTGTTGCTAGGTTTCTTCACAGAAGGAGTTGAGTCTTCTGGAGCTTATTAGACAAGACCTACCTTTTCATCCTAATGGCGGTCTGTGGGCCTGTATACTCCGCACATCTGCTCATGACTCACAGTGTTAGCCTTGAAAAAAGATGTACAGTGATTGATGAAGGACAGGAAGTCCTGAAGGTACAGGTCTTCACAAAACAAAAGTAACAAGAACAATAACCTCAAGAGAAACGACAGGTAAAAGAGAAGCTGTAAAACCAGCTCAGGGCGAGTGAAAGACTGATGTGTGATGATGAATTTAGAGCAAATGTCCCTGAGGTTATAATTACATAACAGGTAGCATCGTTAAGATGGAGACAGAGGGGTCACAGAGTGCATATCCATTGACCTGTGCTTCTCCCAAGTATATATATATATACTGTATATATAGTCTCCTCCTCCTGCCTGACACTAACCATCTCCACGTTATCTTGTATTGTTGACCTCCTCTGAGGCCTCCCTCTTCTCTTACTCGTCAACTCCATCTCTAACATCCTTTGTCAGATATATTCACCAAACCATCTCAGCCTCTCCTCTCTAACTCGATCTCCATGCTCCTCCACTTTAACTGTCCCTCTGATCTGCTCATCTTTAATCCTGTCCATCCTGGTCACTCGCTCCCAGTGAACATCTCAACATCTTCATCTCGGCAAACAGTTCTGACTACCGTCCTCTAAATCTTCCCATTCAATTCTCAGCAAATTTCGGTTGGCAGGATCAGGACCCGGAATAAGTAAAAGTAAAGGGTGCCAGGGTGGGTTGTTTTTCCACCATGATTGTTGAGTCAATTTCACGCACAGCTGTAGATGGACGTATCTCAAAAATAATGAATCAGGTTCAAAAATGAACTACATCTTGTGATTATTTAGTTCTAACTAAGAAACCTTCTGTTCTCTCTTGGCCCTGGATGCACCTGGAACAGCCTGCAGTGTCCAGGCTGGATTAAACATCCACGGTGAAAATATGCATAATTCTCTCCCTCTGCCCCCCAGCAGGAGCGCTCACTGATTGCTTCCATATGAGGTTAATCCAATATGACTGCATTATGAGGCAATCTGAGAAAAAATATTAAACAAAATCCAAACAAGCTGTTTCCTACAAACCACCGCCACTGCCCGACATGATTGGACAAAACGTAAACATAATTACTATCTTCCACCTTCTTTGGGTTAGCCAGCACTTTTGCATTTGTATCGCAGCCAGCACAGGCTGCAATACAAATAACACAGACTGGAATGCTGTATTTATCTAATTCAGTATAAAAAAAATATGGAGAAAATCTTAAAATGCCAATCAGTTCAATCAGTCAAAAGGCATTATAATTTGCACTTTTAAGCACACAACACTGACATTAATAAAACAGGTCCGTCTCTGCGTATTATTTAATTCAATATCAGAAGTTCAAGTCAATATGTCTGACTCAGATCAAAACAGGGAAACTGGAGGTGGAATTTAACATTTGAAAGGCTGCATGAAGAGGCTGTGAAATTGGCTGCTAATGTGAGGTGAATGATGGCCAGAGGATCACAAGGAAGGAGGAAGAGACAGCAGCGAAGATGAAGATGCTGGAGGAAAAAGAGAAGCGGAGAGAGAGAGAGAAAGAGTGAGGGGGGGGGGGTCTGATTGACAATTTACATCCCCTTCAGAGGATATCACGGGACATGATTGAATCCAGTCAGGCTGAACCCATTAGGGGAGCGCTGCTGTTGGAGGCCGAGCAGAAATCCATTGACCGGCACCCGGGCCCTGCTCTTCACCGGGACGCATTTATATTCATGCAGACCTGAGTTATTGAAGGAGAGGAGTGAGCGGGTGATGAAGAGAGAGAGGAAGAAAGGAAAGAGGAGTGGAACAGACCTGGTCCAACCATTCATTTGCCATGTGTGAGCTGACACCGCTCACTTCACCTGTGTGCAACTGATCTCATTTGCATGTGATTTTCCCGTGGGTCAATATGTCTATAAATTGAATTCAAATTGACCACATGCAACATCTCCAACCACTTAAAAAGCACACAAGGCACCATTTAAAAATACCGGGGCAAATGCAAAGGGCATTTGCATTTTAACCAGTTTAGCGGGGCTCTCTCATTAGTCCAGCTTGACAGAAACCCACACCTATCCACTGTGTTTTCCTGAGAGACGACTGTGGTGGAAAATCTGGTGAAGATTTTAGCCACGCATTTCTTGGTAGATACGCGTGATAGGAGCAGCCAGAATATAAGACACTGGAGGCTGTGATCATCCACGGTGGCAGACGACATGGAGCAGTCGCTGACAGCCATCCCACCCCCTCATGTCTCCATTCACATCAGGCAGACAGCCGATTCGGAGCAGCTTCAGAGTTTGACTGCAGGACAAAGAAGGCGGGATGTTGTGGGGAGTCGTTCACATGTCACTATTTATCTCACAAACACAGCACATGAGCCCCCAGCTATGATATTGCAGCGATCTCTGCTTTTTAACCAGGAAGCTGTTTTAATGGCGCTGATAGAACCAACGGTGAGAGGAGTTTAACACAGGACGTTATCAACGTTTGTCAATGAACCAGCACTCATTTCCAGACTGGAGAATAGTGTTTTTCTAATTGATATAAATGAAAAAAAACACCTTAATTGGTTATTAAAAAAAAATCACCAAGCCAGTTATTGTCTGCCAACAGTGTGAGAAAAGTTTGAGGTTTTCACCCGAAAAGTTTCTGCATCCTGGTCCTTATTTACTTTTTCCAGGAAATAATTAAAAAAACAACCAGAATTTTGTGTACATGTACCATTTAAAAATATAACCTCCCTCTGTACCACCCAGCAGGTGTGGGAGGGCTGGAAACCTTCCAGATTTGGGTTTATCCTGTCATTCACTCACCATTTCCGGAGCCTCATCCAGGGAAAGAACGTTTTTTTTTTTTGCAACTATTTAAAAATGAATAATCACTTTTGGCTGTTCTCTTCTTCCGGGGCTGTCAGAGCAAAAACTCCACATGTTTGGTCCAGTACACATTTCCCGCCTCATAAACAGTGAGGAGCTGGCAGAACATCGACCATTTCTCTGGCCATGGGACTGGTACTGGCCGAAAATGACGAGCAAACTGGAACGGTCTGTCTTGTACAGAGACATGTTGGACAAAAAGCTGACCTGAGCCGCTGACCTTCTGGTCTCTACTCTGGCCATTTAAGATGTAACGTGTTACAAAAAAAGAAAAGTGAACTTGTTTTTATGAATTAAACAGAATCACAGGTGTTTGATGTAGTGCAGGGATTTAATATGATGCTTTGCCTGAAGTACCAAGCATTGAACTGACAAGGCCAATAAATACTGCTGAAAAATTTAAAGATGAGGTATGGTATATGGCTAGCATTTGTTTTTAATCAAACAAAGAAGCACAGAACATTTTATCCTCATCTAGGCTGTGGTTTTGTGAAGAGTTTTCTCATTGCCTTCCAGTTGAACAATTAAGACTCTTATAAA
This sequence comes from Cynoglossus semilaevis, assembly GCF_000523025.1. Taxonomy (NCBI): domain Eukaryota; kingdom Metazoa; phylum Chordata; class Actinopteri; order Pleuronectiformes; family Cynoglossidae; genus Cynoglossus; species Cynoglossus semilaevis. The sequence goes on along the minus strand of NC_024317.1, from coordinate 6,955,994 downwards.
AATACTTTATTTATTAAAAATATCTGATAACAGTTGTTTATATCTTCGCTACCATAGAACATAGATAGATTATCGTTTGCAGTTCCATTTGGATTCTCTATTTATAAAATACAAAAAAAAGATTAAAATAAGGGAAAGTTTTTAACTTTCCTAATATTTCAAAAGATTAAAATAAGGAAAGTTTTTAACTTTCCTAATATTTCAACTTTTATTTAACCAGTTAGGTCAGTTAAGAACCATTTAAAACCCAGTGCTCATTTAAAATTCCCATCTGAGGCAGAATAACAGGCAGGACAAATGTGCAATCAAACAAACATTACAAACAACAGATATTACAGGAATACAACAAGCCATAAAAATCCTGAAGGAGCCTAATACTATACTTCAAAATATTAAAACGTCATACGTTTTGACCGATCGTCCAAGCAGGCTTCTTTTACCGGCACGAATCTAAAAACCTTATCGTAAACCTTTCAATTCAGAACAAAAGACATTTATAGTGTTTGAAAATGCAAATAGTGAGAGAGCGGGTGGAAAAAGGGGGGAGAGAGAGGCCACCGTGGCACCACTGATTCTTCTTCTGGCGTTATCCTGTCAAAGTTACGCAAATTTGATAACTAGTATATTAGGAGTAAAAGTCAGGGATCCTGACAGGATGTAGAGACATGGACACTGTTCCGTTTCCTGTTGCTGTCCCTAATGGGACCGTCCTCTTCATCGCTCTCTTCTCCCGATCTCAGTCTCTGGTTCCCCGTCTCCTGCTTCTTCTCTCATGTCCCTGAGGCTGAAAATAGTCAGAGGACGATCATGTTGGATCTAAATGTTCCAATTAGCGTGAGATGGAGGGCGTTCTGAGAGTGGTTATGATGATAAGGAGAAAAAACAACAACAACAACAAGGACGACAATGCCATGGTTTTATTTAGACAGGCTTAATGCAGGTTATTGACTTCTCAATGAGAACCAAGATTAGGTCAGATGTACTTCACTCACTAATGCACGCTTAATGGCCCCACTATGGATTAGCCATAAAAGTGGATGATCATAAATATTGTTGGGTTTTAAAACATTTATGAGAGAAATACGATGCCAGGTTTCTAAAACTGCGAGTCACTATCAGCAGCCATGTTAAAAAGACTCGACTCAGCACACTTTCATGGATTCTGCGATCATTTAGTCTGTGCTGGTGTTTTTTAGTATTTGTGCAGTGTGCATCTGAGCTGCTCTCTGTCTCCAGCTGGCACATCCATAGGAGAGAATAATGATTCAGGAGGAACAGGACATCTCCAGGTTTGCAGAGCTGACATGTTCATGCTGGATTTTGCCAGGGTTACTTCTGTTTCCCTGGAACAGCTGCCGACAGGCGCCTTCTTCATCTGTCACAGGCTCATCCGCCTCCTTTGACCCCTGCTAGAGATTTTCACTGCTGAGCTGAGCCTCTGAAATCCAAGATGCTCACACAAATATTTTCACTGCAGTGTGAAATGTTTTCAGATTTAGATAGTGAGAGTGCAAAATACAGCCATTCCCGAGTCAGTGTAGTTTGTCAAACCGTGCTTTTTCCTTTGGGTATGACTGGCGGTAGGGGGTCAATGTGATGACGAATCATTTTTTAAATCTGTTCCAGGTAGAAGTCCAGTTCAACATTTTAATACAAATCTACAGATCAAGCATCATTACTGAACAAATTAGTGATGACTCACAGATCATAGTCACTCCACGCTAAAGTCTTATGTTTACCTTTAGATTGATTAGATGAGGTTCAAAGTTTGACTGGCGGGATGTTATAAATAAAATGTAAAAGAACTTTCAAAGATAATTTGGGTCAATTTATGTTTAGCGCTACCTTGTGGCGTCAATAGAAATTACAGTCGATTCACTGTAAGGCATAACAAAGAAGTATTGACATCTGTATTTACCATACCATGTACCAGAGTCAGGTGGGCTGGGTTAGAAAGCCCAGCGGGCTGCTTCTGGCCCACTAGGCCATAGTTTGCCCAAGCTGACTGTCAGAGAGGAGAGCAGATAAACAAGTATGTAGTGGAGGAGGGAGGAGAGAGGGAAGGAGTTAAGAGGACACAGGTGTGGTGATCAAAGAGGGAGGAAACACAGGAGATAAAGTTTTCAATAAGAAACAGTTGGGAATCAACTTTTACAGTCATAGTTGATCCAAGATTTACCGATATGTAAAGGAAACATTTGATCGTCTTTGGGCAAAACTTAAAATTTAAAAGTAATTTCAAAGAAATCTCCCAGAATTTTTCAAATTGTCTGATGTGAATGCCACTTGCAGGATATATTTTTCAATAACATTTTATTTTCATTTATCTCACAGTGAAACTTTTGGACATACCTGCTGTATCATAAGCCAGGACAGAACAGAAGACACTTCAGGCTTCATTTATATTGGTAAGACTTGATTGCTGTTCAGTGTACAGTCTATGAAGCGAACTCATCCACAAAAAGGGTCTGACTCTCTAATAAGCTGGTGGACAAAAGAACTCTGAGCTGAATTCTTCCCTGGACTCAATTACCCGACCGCGGCTCATTTCTGCTCTGTATTATGTATGAAACAGAGCTGTTCGTTCATCCACTGATTTTTTTCTGCTTATAGTTGAAAAAGAAAATACAAACATTCAAGGATATAGACAAAAACAGAGCAGTCCAATTGAGGATTATGATGTGATGAGAGGACAAAGTCGTTGTGAGACTGTTGAAGACTAGGAGACCTTGGGATGAAGTACAGGGGAAAAAAAGCAACTTAAATTAATGAAATTGCTTTGGTTGTGAGGCTGCGAAACATAAAAGCCTGGAGGAGTGGAGTCGGAGGAAAACACGGCCAAACAATAATCCAAAAAATGAGCAAAATTGCAAAATTAGCTTTAGTGGCCGAGACACGAACAAACTAGTTGGAGAAATCGAAAGGAAAAGGATTATTATCTCTGTCTTTTCAGCTGTTTTTTTTTCTTTTTATATTGGTAATTGACTCAGCATCTGTCCTTTTTTTTTGGCCTCCTGGTTCAGACACTTAACTCTACACACACATGTTGAAATTAGGAGAATCTGTTAGTTTTAATGAATTTTGCTCTTTTGTTCTGTTCTGTGTCGTGGTCAGGAGCAGGATTGGCAGCAGATAGTGTGTGTCCGATGGATCACTGCTCGGGAGTCAATTAACTGGGGTCTGTGCAAATGAACAGAACAAGAGTGTAATCAGCTTCAATCTCCCGCTAAGTCCCAGCTCCAGACTCATCTATTAACACACGCTGGTAAATTGACTTCTCTGGACTTTAATGGGATGATTCTTAAGTGGTGGATGTTGGAAAACCGTTAAGAAACGTGTTTTTTCAGAGTGGCCGAGATGTGGAGGTGAAGATACGGAGACTCCGTCTCCTTGGGCTTAATGACGTGAGTTTGTGGCTAAGCGCTGCTCAGTGAACCTCCTCCGTCTGTACACGGCCTCAGACTGGGTATTATGAAACTGAACAGTGTGTCCTACAAGTGTTTTAATTAATTACCTTTCTCTGGCCACAAACACAGCCTCAGTCACTGCACATTAGCGCCCTCACACACTAATCCAGGAAATCCATGTTGACAAGCCTCTGGTGGCTGCCCTCTTCCCTCAACACTTATTTCCTCCCGCTCAGTTTTACAGGTGGAAATCCACCAGTGACATTTTAGGTCAATGATGATTTCCCAAATGTGATTTATCTGTCCCTCGACTGCAGCCCGGCAGATCAATAAGTGTGATACAGCACTGTGACAAGAGGTGGAAATGTGTTTACTGCTCACTTCTTGCTATTTACCACCCCCAAAAAATGAACAGCATTTTTCCTCTCCTCTACGATATTACATTACTATGTATAGCATTATACGGTCCTGTATGTTTCCCTTTTATGCATTTATGCATTACTGTTCCATACTGTACTGTATGAGCCAGATAATGCATCGCTGTGAAGAAAAACCAAATACGGTCCGCGGCCCTCAGAAGATATGTGTACATATTTGTACGTTGTGAGCACTGAATATTTAAACAACAACATGTATAATGTAGCGAATCATTAGAGGTAAGTCAGG
>NC_024317.1:6947967-6951808 GCF_000523025.1 Cynoglossus semilaevis | reverse complement strand
TCATAACCCGGGCTGCGTGCCGACTCTGCACCCACACGGAGCCCACATACAAATGCTGAGTGGATGGTTGTGTTCGACTGGCAACGTGTCTCGAGTCAATACACATCAGGTGGCGTTCTAACAAAGAGATTAGATTAGATACAATATACTAAATATTATTGTTAAAAATATTAAATATAAGAGACATTTCATTAACGACACATTACCAGCGGCAGTTGTTGTAATTCGGCAAGAAAAGTTCTACTGTATCTAAGCTCTAGGTGAATGGGTGTCAAACTCCTGGTTTGGGTCCCACCTCTGGTCCACAAACCCCCCACATCTGGCCTGTGACTAGATGTAGATTACAATTTAAGTTTGGTTTTACAATTTAAGTTTGGAAGAAAAGGGGGTTTGTACAATTTTGTATTATGAGGAGTATTTATATTAAACAAACTCTTTTTTATTTATTTTTTTATTAGCAACATTGAAGACTGCTGTGGCCTTCCACTGAAATGAAGGCAGTAGCAGCTCATTTGAGTCTGAAACATCTGTCTGTCAAGTTAGTGATTGACGTCTAGAGACAAACTGCAGCCTGTTGTTGTGTTGTTTGAGTTTTATCATGGAAGGTGGAATTTACATAGGTTTCACAAACTGGGCCAGAAAAACAGCAACTTCCCATCCCTGGCTGTGGGACCAACCCACCACTGTTTGAGTCTACTCTAGTGTTGATCTATACACGTGAATCATTCACACCAGCTCATTATTTTCTGCACAATGTGTCTAGTTTTTCTAGACTGCTGAAGAGGCATGGCATAAAGAGAGGCTAGATAGAAAACTACAGGTGAACTGATGATTAATACATTCTGACTTGCTTCTGATTGGTCAGATGCCATTACATAACTTCCCAAGCGGCTGAGAGTGTCTGTGATAAATGCTACATGTCTATGTTTCACCAATTTTCATCTGCTTTAAACCTGTTTAAGTCAAGGAATTGACTTAATTTGTTGGTTTCCTTAAGATAATGGTCTTGGTGTGATTGTTGCTATGCATGCAGTGAAAAAGCTTCTAGTTTAAGGCAAGGGTTTTTTGTTACTTCTCTATTTGTTTCTCGAGACATTCTGAAACCCCAGGCTTTAGTCTGAGACTAATGGTTAAAATGGTCTTAGCTTCTCTCTGTAGACAAAGTTTGAAACCCTGAGTAATGCTTCACCTTCTGCCTGTAAAAATGTGGAATGGTTTTGACCGTCAGTTGAATGAACCTGTAAAACTGAACCTGTGCTCCTGTGCTCCACACCATCTGTGACATTAGGAGTTGGTAAAATGTTCAAAGGAAACATGTCGGCCTAGTTCTTCCTCTACTTCGTTTCAGCTTTGCTCTGCTCAGTGAGCAGTGCAATAAAAGTTTGAATCATTTTTAAAGGCCTGTAAATTGAATCTGTGGCTTGGACACAATGGGAAAAAAGGGGGGAAGAAAGGGCACAGTCATCTGCAGGCTGCAGGATATTAGACACTCCTCCTGCTAGAAAGCTCTGAGCTTCTGTCAATGTCAGCTGAAACAATGGAAATAGTTTCGTCCTGGAGAACTGTCCAGTTATTTCAGAGTTATTTAATTTAGCCAATGTATTGGATCTTTAGTGAATGATGTCCCTGAAGACATTACAGGTGCGGCCATGTTGTTTTCTTTCATGCAGTAAAGCCAATATAACAGGTTTGTGTTTGTGGAATTACAAGCGTCATTACCTTATGGTTTGTCAATAGTTTATTTTTGTTGAGGCCAAGATGTGAATTCATCTTCTCGCTCTTCATTTTAGTCAAAGGAAGTGGTGCACTTTATGAAAATGTAATAAAAGACTGACCCCTGGTAGGTGGGCCTAAATACTGCTGACAGGTCATTAAACTTTGTTCACTGTAAGAACACTGTAAGTTTTTTTATATGTATTTAAAAATATGTATGTAAAAATGTTTGAACTGTCAAAACAACCAGCATGGAATGAGAAAAGGGTTTATTTGACACTGTTGAGCGATACCAAATTCCTGGCCCGGGGACCACTACTGGCCCGCTGATCACATTTGGCCTGTGACTAGTGGCATCAATAATAATTTTGGCCTTGATATATATATATATATATTGCTCTAAATCGCCTCTACACTAGGTCTTAGTGTGAATTTTCTCTGAACCGTCATGGGTGCACCACGCCCTTACTGTACCTTGTTACTGCTTTAATTGGCTGTAGCGCCCCCGCGGCCCTGAAAGCGGCTTAGCAGTAGGGGATGAATAAATGAATGTATTATATCAGTATTTAATGCTGGGTCACAGCTATGTTTACATGTGGCATTTGCACAAATAAGCCGTCACTCACGTCGATTTCCACATTTACCTTTTCATGATCAACAATAATTAGAACATGCACGATGCACAATTACTATGAATTGACCAGCATTATTGCAACATGTATTAGTAACGGTAGATAATTCTAAATTCTACTCTATGTCTATTGATAATCCTTTCATGTAGTTAAGCATCAAGCTAAGTTCGTTCCCTGGTCCAGATAGCCCGGTATGTCGCATAGTCTCTTTTCTTTTTTTAACATGACCATGGTCTTGTTCCAACATTCAAAATAAAAGTTCATGCAAATTCTAACTTGATGTCACAATTATGGAGAAGCATGGCGCGTTGTGTCATTCAGCACACGTTTCTCCAGTAACTTCTCAAGGAGAATTGAAAGCAAACCTGAGTCAAAACCAGGAAGTGCTGCGTTCTAACAGTGACCCTGAAGAGAACAACAAACGATGGACTCCTCCTCTCACCCCTCCTCTCACCCCTCCTCGTCCCCAGTGTGTTAGAGAATTATTCGAACCTTAGCATAACAGAAAGGATGGATTCGCTCTTACAAACACTTATACATTTCACTTCACTTTCCCACTCTCTCTGCCATTTCCTCCTACTTCAATGGTTTATGGATCGGAAGTCATGACCCACCAGGGACATGTGAAAAGCTTTGAGTGATTTTTTTTCTTCTCTTATTGCTTTTTAGTTTAATGGGTATGGCATTGCTGTCTGACTACTTCTATATTTTTTTTCCACAATTATGAGACATGTTCCACATACTAGACCTTTAGATTTTCACTCCAAAAGTACTATTATTTGTAGTAACAACCTCACCCAAAGAACCATGTGATTCAAATCAATGTGTAAAAATATACACCACACATGTATGTATGTATATATATTTATTTTTAAACAAACATGAGTCTTTTTGCATTTTGGAGGTGGAAGCACAAGTTGTTCTTTAAAGAGGATTAGAGTATTAACATCAAAAGCTGACAGCAGTTTAGTATTTATTATTCCACATAAATCAATTATTCTACTAAACATGACACACCAATGAGGTTGAATGTTGGCATGGTGACCAGCATTCATCTGTTACAGCAAGAAGGTCGTATAATTTTCAATGTGCAAGGGAATTCCATTGGTAATCTGGTTTAGGTCACCAATCCAAAAAAAAAAAAACCCAAAAAAACACTGATTTGGATTTGTTGAAATTCACCGTGGAATTCAAGTGTGGATATTGTGTGAAATGATTCTTGTTTGCCTCTTGTTATAAACTAGTAACTAGTTTTTTTTCTTTCATTTTTTTTAACCTTGTATTTACACCAAGTAGATACTGAAGTGTTACATCGTGTATAGTACATATATATATATATATGTTTATACATATTATATATTATAAAATATATATACAGTATATACATTTGTATAAATCATTTCACCACCTGCAAACATCTCTCTTGATGTTTCAACTTTTTTCCTCTTCGAATGTGTACTTATATCTCATATAAACTCTTATTCTCTCTGTTATGC
>NC_024317.1:6942521-6947867 GCF_000523025.1 Cynoglossus semilaevis | reverse complement strand
ATAGTATTTTACTGTCATCAAAAGTTTGCATACTATAAATTATATTTTTTCTGATTTTTAACCACAAAAATGGACATAGCTAAGTATTTTAAGGCAAATGGGTGTATTTTTAGTCATTTTTGATAAACTTTTATTTTTGGAAATTAGTTCAGGAACTTATTGGTATAGTATTTTACTGTGATCAAAAGTTGGCGTATCATAAAAATATATGTTTTTTTTCAGAATTTTAACCAGAAAAATGGACATAGCTGAGTATTTTAAGGCAAATTAGTGTAATTTTAGTCATTTTTGATAAACATTTATTTTCAGAGATTAGTTCAGAAACTTATTGGGATAGTATTTTACTGTGATCCAAAGCTGGCGTAGCAAAAAAGAATATTTTTTACAACAAAACCTGACCTGGTGTAAAATTAAACAATTTCAAAGTAAATATGTCTCTGTAAAACCAACAACTTGGAATATAGCATTATATGGCATCTGTGACGAAAATATGAAAATAGAAAATACTCCACACTCACCAAAAAAAATTTGCATCACAATCCAGCAGGTGGCAGGCCAACAGTCTTTCTCGGCACTATGAACAGCACGTTTCTGAAACACGTTGGTACCAGAAAAGCAACTAAATGTTAAAACCTAGGCTGTAACAAGATTCAACGACCGTGAATATATATTCTGCATCATTATAGAACTCTATGCAAAGTCGACTTTGACCCAATTTTTTTTTTATTTTCTGCAATGGGTTGATATAAATGTGCATATTGTACTGCATGGCAACTACTGTTAACTTCTGCTGAAGAGTTCTATCCAAGTCAGTGTCAGGTGGTTTGCAGAAAAATAGGATGTTTTCTGATGTGTGTTTCTTGTGTGAGACTCACGTGCATCGTGTCGTTTCCCATCAGATTCACTGCCATGGCCGACAGAAAAGCCGTTTTTACAACAATTCCAGAACGCTGACTTAGAATCTCCATCCACCGGTCTCAGCTCGAAAGTGGCGTCTTTTTTATTCCGCACACATTTTTCCTGCAAACATGGACGCTTTCACAGCATTAAAACAACTGCTCTACGATTACAGACGCTAAGGTGTGTGATTGCTTCGAGTCAGCAGTTTGATTGACACACCACTCAGCCTGTCAGCTACCGCCTTATCCACGAAGTGACCTATCATTGTTATGAACTGCACTGATAGACCGCCATAGACAGCCAGGTACATAGAAGAGTTTACTTTCAATTAAACAATGTGGAATGAAAACGTGGGACAAAATCTTCAATTTGCGTGACAGAGGCTAAAAATGCTGTGCACTTTTGGTGGTCACTCTAGACCTTACTGATGGAGAGGTTTCATTAGAGAAGAAGAGGAAAACAGAGTTCGCCAGAAATAAAGTTGCAAAAAGCAACCAAGCTTTAAATGTCAAGAACGGACATTCAGTTCAATATAAAACAATGCTGATGTACCAGCACTGAACTATTTCAAATTAAAGTTTAACAAATAAACAGACAACATTTTCCTGGTAGGATTTATTTACGGGTTGTAGCAGCTTTGAATACAAATGGATGACTTCACATGTTATTATGTAATAAAATAACATTTATGTCTCTATAAAGAAGTGCTTCAGAGGAAAACACACAGAATCATTTTTAAATAAATTAAAAAAAATCCAAAAATAAATATTGTTGGTTTTTTTAGGCATCCAAACATTTTAATTCTAAAATCGTATTATATATAATATATAAATATAGTATTATTATATAGACGTATGTATCACAGTTCTCGTAAGTTTGTCACAGCATTAATATGTATATACAGTACATGCAATATATCTGTATATATGTACACTATATATATACACATATATGTATATATGTATATATATATGTATAAATATATATATATACATATATGTACATATATGTATATATATGTATATATATGTATATATATATATATATATATGTACATATATGTACATATATGTATATATATGTATATATATGTATATATATATATATATATATGTACATATATGTACATATATGTATATATATGTATATATATGTATATATATATATATATATATGTACATATATGTACATATATGTATATATATGTATATATATGTATATATATATATATATATATGTACATATATGTACATATATGTATATATATGTACGAAACTTCACAATTTTAATTCAGGTTTTAGTCCGACATCTCAGCTGTTGTTGTCAGTCTCATTCAGCACATCACGGCAAGGATGAGACTGAAAATCCACAGTACAAAAAGAAATCACCTCAACTTTGGTCCGCAGCTGAATGTCTTTTTCCAGGATTTGAGTCTAAAAAAGAGAGAGAAATTTGTTTAAAAAAAACAAGGCTCATTTGAAACAAAGTGATTAACTGAAAAACACAACGTCCACTTTGAAAAGGTGCTCCCCCTGACGGCTGACCATGGTGATGTTAAGAGCTTTTGCTCACAAGAACTGTACACCTGACAAAACCTGATAATTGGCTACGTTTTGATTAAAAGACCATTTGAAATTTTTACAATTACTTTGTCATCAGGCTGCTCTGACAATATCCTTTTAATTCAGTTTCAGGTAAAACTTCACATTCAAAAAAATGTAATTTTTCCCTATGGGACAATTTACTTTTTCCTAGGGTTTCAATAGCAGCTCTACTAACTTTGTATGTTATTTTATATGAAAGTGGTTCTTAATTAAATTTAAATCTACTTTAAACCTGGCCTAGAAAAAAACAAGCATACTTACAGTTTTGACTTGACACCTTTGTGAACTTTCTCAGCTGGGCTCCTCTCCACTTCCTTCTGGCCCTCTGGGATGTGATCCCAGACATCCCTGTTGATCGGAAGGATGCTGTCAAGGCCCTGACTGGCGTCTGTGCATGTGATCCAGCGACACATTGGGCAGGAAATAGTGCAAATGACTCCCTTCTTGGTGGATATTCTATCCAGACATGCAAGGCAGAACGTGTGGTGGCAGTGCAGGAGCCAAGGTGTCCGCTCAGTGCGGGAGAACTCGTTGAAACAAACTGCACAGTCTAAATCCTCCTTGTCCAAAGTGTAAACACCATTTTTGGATGCCACTGAGGGAGAGGAGAATATTCCACGAACCGCCATGAGAGAGAAGCTGCAACAAGCAGAAATGCACATTAACAACAAAATACTACTTGGCTTTTTAAAAGAAAAGTACAGGTTTGTTGGTGTGCAGATTTAGCAAGGCACTGTTAGAGATGAGGACAAAGTCAGTCCAGGTCTGAGTTTACTTTACTTAAACATTCACACTTAGAAGAAAAACTAGTTAGAAAAACTGAAGCTAAAAGGTAAGTGCTGCCCTGTTTTGCTGAAATGTGAAGGGTAAGTGTGAAAGACCCGCAGATTCTAGAGACAATTTAAAAAAAATGTCTGGTCATCACAGATCTTTCGGGTCTTGCCTGAAACTACAACCTGACTTTTAACTTGCCTTGTCTCAAAGTCTCAACTACACCTGCAGATTAAAAAAAAACTATACATAAGCCACAGTTCCTGTGTCATCTACTAAAACTTGTAAAAAAATACTTACTTCTTAAAACTCAGAGTCGGCTCAGTAGTTGAAAAGGTTGCTGCTGGTGTGGTGACTGAAGACTTCTGTTTGGTTCACCTGCTTTTATACAGGTGCCAGCTTCTGCTACGACTTTTCCTGTTCTGTCAGAAGCTAATTATAGATTTCCAAGCTATTGATGGAATCAGTTCTGTGGAAACAAAATAAATTCAAACGGGCGGGGCGTTCAAACCACATGGAGGGCAGGTGAAGGAGTGCCTGAGACAGTCTTCAGAAATTGCCCTAAAGACAAGGTTTGTTTTTTTGGATTTAACTATGAAAATGTGTCACGCATGACTTACTGCAGGGAAATGATGGCATTTGCTTCAATAATCACACAATTGCAGCTGCAAATGTCGTCATTAATATTATGATCACTTTGTTTTTATTTTTTGTTTTTTTTTAAAGATGTTGCCAAGAAAATTACACAAAAGGAGAGAATGATCAGTTTTCAGACCAGTTATTCTGTTGAACCATCACTGACACAGTAGAACCGTCTTTACTTGATGACATGAAATGAACAACAGTAAATCATAAGTGATTATAAATGAGGCCTGGGTCGTAAGCTTGCCTGTGTTTGTCCGTTTAGTCAGCAGACACTAGAACTCTTTCTAACAACGATGACAAAGCCAGGCTGTCGCTATAAATAAAAACAACACAGAACACACCATAATGAAAGAATATAAAAATACACAGACACAAAGCATTGGTTTACTTCACGTGTCTTCTCATTTGGACCTATATTGAATGGAACTATACTGGTTGTTAAAGCCAATTTTATAAAGGGGAAAAAAACATGTACTGGTCTGCATTTGCACTGTCTGCAGACACTGGGTGACGCTGCTTGGCTCATGGGTAGACTAGAACCAACATGCCGTAAGAGGCGCGTGTTTACTCTCTCTGTCCGCTTGAACAGCCCAAACTTCTCATACATTTTGAACACAACTTTCCTAGAACAATATTTCCTGGTTGAATTTTAACGAAGGTTAAAGAAAGATAACTGGCAATAAAATAATTATGAAGTGCAATAGTAAACAGAACTAATAGTTCTTGTTTAGAATTAAAAGGAAGAGAACCGGTTGCTCAACTTCTCTAGAGGATGACGTTCTGTTGTTAATTATACCCTAGGGCAAATACGAGACCTGAACAAATCTCCGCAGAAGAATTTCGGTAGAAGTGAATAGCAAGTGCCACGTACAGCAGAGCAGATGTGTAATGAAACTTAAACAATGAAAAGTTTTCCATCTCTGCACCAAAAACTAACAGCTCTTTAAATATTACACATCACACTTTTATTCAACCCATGAGCCAAATTTGTTCCTTTTGCTGACAGAGTTTGGATCTGTTTCAATGAGTACTCCCCTTCCCCAGATCTATAGATACTCCACAGTCCACTACCACCTCCTTCTGCTTCTGGGTTGGCTTCCTAAGTCCATGGTGGTGGTAGTAGTAGTGGTGGTGGTGTTGGTTTTTTGGGGGTTGTTGTAAACAGAACAGAACATCCTGTAACCCCCCAACGCAGTGTGTTTGTAGAATGTGGAGTCCACTGAATGGCTCACTGCAGAAGGAGCAGCTGCTCTCACTCCTGAGCTATGCTCCTTAGCACATACTTAACTGTGTAGGCAAATGCGGCGAAGCCTACGATCACAAAGAGGTTGGCGAGAGCACCACCTAAAAGTCCATGGTTACGATTTGGCTGCTGCACACCGGGGGCAGGGTGTACACCGCCAAGAGGGATGGGGCCTCCGTTTAA
>NC_024317.1:6938320-6942491 GCF_000523025.1 Cynoglossus semilaevis | reverse complement strand
CGGTAGAACGCAGGAAGGCCGTAGTGGGCTTGTTGTGGGTCACCGTCGGGAACCACATCAGGTAAAGGGAGCGGCTGTGTCCGGGCGTTTATCTCCTCCTGGGCTTTTTGTTTCTGCTTCATCTCCTGATGGAGAAAAACAAAAACAGGTTTGACACTTTGAAAAACCTGCCAAAAACCAATGACAGACCCCAGACTGAGATGCAAAGACCCTTTTGTTAGTTTTGAAATACTGATATATTTATTAATAATTACTGCATTAATTGTGTTAATTAACGTTATCACATTTTTAATCACATAGCTGTCTGTACAATGTACACCTAATGCATTGGTTCTTCCACATTTATAATGGTTTTGTGACATTAATCATTGACTCACATCAACGACATCTGGAAACAGCTCGCAGAACACTTTGTCTTTGAGATTGAAGGCCAGGCTTTGGGCTGACAGTTGTCTTTTCTGAAAAAGAAAAGCTATCAACATGGACCATAATAATGTGCGAGACATCAGTGGGACAAATTAATATTTGTTATTCAACTACCGTGTAGTCGGAGGTCTCGATGCTGCCAAGGGTGGGTCCCTTTTCAACCATGAAGCTAAGCAAACCTGTGAGAATTGTGGAGACAGACCATGCTGGATTCCATGTGTCTGGATGGAAGTCTGTGATGGACAAACATAACCTGTGGAAAAGAAAATATTTGTGATAAATCCAGCATCTGTAGTCATATGACTTAAATAGACATGTAGATGCTGGCTGGGTGTTCAATAACAATCCATAGTCTTACCTTGTATTACACTTAAATCTGCCATTAGGTGTTATCATGTAGATACTTGGTGGTTTGAAAGGAAATTCTCTGGGGAATATGAGTTTTCCATGGTAATAGCCACCTACAAAAAGGACATAAGATGTTATTATAACAAAAACTCCCAAGATTACTTAATTGAAAGTTGGGATCCATCTTGAGTTCAATCTGTGACATTTAGAATTCAAGGTTTCAGCATGTTTCATCTTGTTGAAGTCGCCAGTCAGAATTCCAACCAGACACTCTTAGGAGTTTAACTAAATGCTTTTGGCACACAAATAGACCATTTAGGCAGACCAATATTTATGCTGCACAATTGCTTTTTATACTGTTTTAATAATGAATGCCTTTATGGTGGAACTGAACTGCCATTTGCACATTTTGTAAAATTTTAGATCTACGTTTTTATCTCAAATATCAGCTGAGAGATGGTTACTCACTGAGTTTAAGAACTAATACCTGTACTGTTGTGCTTTTAGGACACCATATCAATGCAGCCATTTTTGCATGGCATGTATGCATACTCATAATCAGTGCGTTCTAAAGTGTGGGGTTGGAGGTGATTGGGTGAGTACTTTTTTTCATCAATTTGTATTTTTATTTCTCTTTTTCCAGGGGGAATATACAGTGTTTTAAATAAAATCCAGTGGAGCTTTGAAGCAATTGTCGTATGTACTAAAGGAGGCACTTCAGAAAAGATTTGGGAAGAACTGAAATACATATTACCTTCATATGGAGTTTTCTCAGGACCTCTGACTACGTAGTGCCTAGAGGGAAGAAAAAAAAGAGTGAGGTTAAAAATCAATAATATTATAGCAGTAGTAAGAAATTAAAACCTTTTTCCTTTCCAGCTTATGAACATCTTATAACTGCCTTATAAAATACTGTTGATCATTCCCTTACAAAAATACCACATATTCTTTTAAATAAAAAAAGTTAATAAAGAGTTCCAAATGTGGAATCCTTCTCACATTGTACAGAATATGGAACAACTATCTATAGACAGAACACTTTTTTGTGATACATTTGAAACTTTTAGTCATTGATTTGTGTTTTTTATGTGTTGTTCTTTTTCAGAGTTCTTACATGTTTTGACCAAACTCCTTTTGAGGTATTGGATTAAAAATTGTCATGCTACTATTAAGAACAAAATAAATCTGCTGACTTATAATAGATAAATATGATAAAAAAAAAAATCATTAGCTGGTGAGCAGCTTAAGTCTTTTTTAAACAGTATTAAAAACAACTTTTGCTGACAACTCAGAGGTGAACTGTCTGATACCTAGCAGCAAATGCAATATTAAATTACAGATTTCAGTTTTAAAGTATTTTAAGATTTTTTTCTATCTTTTAAATAATAATCCCTCTGAGTTTGTTGAAGTGTCAGTTTCTACATAATGGTCTTACCATTCTAAGATGTTGGAGGGTAGAGGTTCTGCACAGATGTAAGGCACAGGGTCTTTCTTTATCCTGAGATAATCCTGCTTAAGTCTTTGAGTGGCTGTGGTTGGAGCTCTCTTATTCCCGTTGTTGTTCATCTGAGGATAAAGAGGACATGCAAAAGACAGAGACCTTTATTAGATATTTTAGTCCTTATGTGCTAAGGTAACAGAATGATCAGGTTGTGGACATGGTTCATCCAACAATTTGGTTAACAATTAATGTAACTTTTTAACATTGTTGTTTCTAAATATCCAATACAAGACATTTGGTGCAAATACTTAGGTTTACTAAATTATTTTCAGTTAATCTGCCTACATTATATTTTAAAAAGAACTGTAGATGTCACAGTGGCAAAGCAGATGAAACAATTTAACAACTTGTCTTCCCTTAGAACACAATGGTAAAGGTACACAAGTGCAGTTCATGCAAGCCATTCAAGCAAATGCATTCAGCATGTAGCTTAGCTCAGACTGTGGACAAATGCCCTCTGTTACGCCTTCCTTTTCGTAGGTCTAACAAAGAAAAACGTGTATAGTGAATCTAAGTACACGTAGGGACTACTAGACCGATGCTGAAGTGGTAGAAATGTAAAATAATACAATATGTTTAACATTCTGCACATTGATGCATTTTCATTTTATAATACCTCATAAGATTTTGCAAACCTTTAGGTGTAAATAGCACACATAGATATACTGATACTGAAATATTTTTTAAATAATGTTTCTTTCCTCCATTTTGCTTTGTTTTCTTTTACAAAAACATCCTTTATTCGGCTCATAAAAAAGCTCATATTGTCCCCACTGGTGTGTCTGCTTAGTTTAGCTATAACAATTTTGTTAATAAATAACAATTAATTTGTTTTTTATACACAAATGTTTTTTTTTTTTCTTTTTACACATTTCTTTCTGGACCATGGCTTTTGCATTACAGCCAATACACACACACACTGTGGGAAAATGGTGGTTGGATTTGTTATCATTAAAACTGGTAGGGCCAAAGCTACCAGACAAACGTTTTTCTGAAGGCAATATTAACTTTTCATTTTATTAGATTTTCTTTCAATCTTTTAAAACACGAGGCCCTAAACAGCAAAATTCAATCTACTAAAATATAAATCAACATGTCAACATAAACGCGAAGTAAACGCGCACAGCAGGGTTGATCAACGTGTACATGCCAACAGACTGTGCTCCAGTCCTTTGAACCCTCCACTCTAGGTGAACTGACCTGTCATGCGGCTAACAGCTGACCAGATAACTCGGACGACACGGAACAGAATTGCAACCTTGTCAGAATCATAACTCTCCCGTCACAACTGGGTTGACGTCACTTAACCGAGACTTCGTATCCACTCCGTAGTGACCTTGGCTTCTGACAAATTATTACTTGAATTGAACGACAAGTTATATCGACACAGACAATCACACTGTCGACGATTGTAAACAAACAGAGGAGAGCAGCTCCAAACCACAGATAAACAACTTCACACAAAGTCGACCATTGGTCCGTTAATATATATAAAAACAACCTTAGTTTCATTGACAGCTTATTCTGAACAATTTATGTGGAGCCGTCCGATGAGACACTGTGTAGGTTAATTAGCTAACCATCGACTAACTAAGCCCAGCTAACGCAGGCCATACTTTGCTAACTGACGATAGCATCCGCTAACAGGAAAAGCTTTGCTATAGACAACAGTAAAATCTCACGACTGTAAGATTTACCAAACAGAATGTGTGTATGGTACAGACATACCTCTCCCAAAACCCCAGTGGAAAGAGCTAAATGTGGTTAGACCCAGAATAACGCTACTGTTTCTGTTGTCTAACTCCAAAGCGCTAAGACGAGGACACCGACGTAGCCTTAGCGTGGCTAGCAAGGAAAGTGATACTTCCGGTTTGATCCTTCTTCTGTTGCTTTCCT
>NC_024317.1:6908476-6938300 GCF_000523025.1 Cynoglossus semilaevis | reverse complement strand
TTTTCAAGTTTATTACAGGACATATGATATACGTATGAAAAAAACAAAACGGAGGCAAGTGAAAAAAATAAATGTGAAAAACAAATGTCTTTGATGATGAAGACAACAAAGACCATTGATGTATATTTGAATTACACTTCTCCTTCATCTTCTTGTTCTCATTATATTATTACTGTTATTGTAGGATAGATTGATTCAATTCCACTTTAAACTGACCAACTTAATTTTAAATGCTAAGAAATTAAAGCTATTTAATAATTGATACCAGCAACACAAAATTGAACCCAAACAAGTTCCCTGCTTGGTCACAATGTCTTTTAACTCATATTACAAGTATAATATGTCACCTTTTTCTTTTCACTGTATTGCTGTATAAAACTTGGTCTGCTCATTTGTCCTTAGCAATGGACATGAAGTGCAGCATGAGGCCTGGTACTGATTTTAAAAAAGGTTGTTTTAAATGGAGCTTATGACTTTCTATAACCTCAATCTAAGACATTCATTGATGAAACATTTAGAACATATGAATAATTTCTATGTCATAAATGTTATATTCATATTTTACATTTTTAGCACTCTACAAGTCTCATTCATCTTTTGCCAATATGTTGTTGTGGTATACAATGCAGTATCATCTAACATCACAGCCGTACATTTTTTTTAACCTAGATGGACTAAAATGAACCAGCTTAATCTAATTATTTAAATTAGAGTTTAATAACAATTTTATTTTACCAAAAGAAATGAAATCACACAAATCAAAATGTATATATATTTGAATAATGTCTTGTTTAACCAATTGAAAAGTTATTACTTATTAAAAACCTGCTCAAAACTGGGGCTCTAAAATGTTCCTGCAATTTTGTTTTTCTAGCTTCAGGTAAACTTTGTATTACTAGCTGTGTTATCAAAGAACAGATCGAGATATGATTTCAGCTACATATTTTATTTTTGCAAAAGGTAGAAAACAGAATTAAATATATATAAACAGTGTTTTTCTAGGTTTTTTTTTCTTCTGCCTTCTTCAGAACTGAAGGAAGAAGGTGGAAGATCCCCCCCCCAAACTTGTATTTATGCAAATTTTCTTGTCTGAAAAAGAACGAAATAACTGAATCCAAAATATGTAGACAAAATGAAAAACTTTTACAACAAGACAAATAAATCACTTTCTTATGCTTTGAAACACAGGCCAAGTACTCAAGCAGATGTTATAATCACTTTTAATAATTATAAAAAAAATATTTCTTTTGAACCAAAGTATTTCATACTTTTATGTTAGTTAAAACGACGATGATAGCGTTGATGCTGGGTCTCCTCCACTTTCATTTAACAATCACACTACTATGTTTTCATTTTGTATCTTTGACTGAGTGGTTGTGGTTTTTGTACAACAAAGTCCAACAAGTTTTGGATCTTGAGCATTTAATTCAGATGTTCCACTGTGGTCACTATGCACTCCTGCATCGTGGCAGAAGTCCAAACTCTTTCTCATCAGCTTCTCGGGCTTGTGAGACGTGAGGAGAGGAAACTGGCAAAAGTCATCAGCACAGGAGATGTTACCTGTAAAGAGCCACAGCTCACATGAATCTGGGGAGGTGTCAGACATGGGCACTGTGGAGACTAAATTGGTTTATCCATTGAATTTCACTTGCCCTCCACCTTAGTGACGCTTCAAAATTTTCAGGCAAACCGATAAGGAAGAAAAAATGATTAGTGCAGCCATGAAACAGCAAAGCCCTGAAACATAAGCCTCAAGATGGAGTTGGATTGTTGTGTTTGTCTTAGTTCATATAAATGTATTCCATCAGCATGGTGCCCTGGGGTGAAGGAGTCAATCTCCGGTGCTTAATGATAGTCTGTCTAAGTGGAGTGTACATCCTTCCTCCACTACACGTGACAGAGCCTTGAAGAACAATGAGTAGCATACATGATGAATAATAGAAGAAATATTTTACAACACATTTTTAGACCAAATGAGTTGAAAACTGTGTTTGTTTTCTTTTTAATTTGGGGCACATTTTGGAGCTAACTTTAAGATATTTTTAACAGGTCTATTTGCTGTTGTCTGCTATATTTTAGAGTTACTATAAATATGGTTGTATGCAGTCTTTTGGTTTGTGTGAATATAACATGTTCATCTTGGTCTGCTGTAAAATAACTAAAGATTAAAATAAAGAAAATAGTACATAAAACATCTCAGGGAGACACCTCTACTCCCAATATCATTCTGTCTTAAGGCAGGAATGGTTTGTGTGTGTGTGTATGTGTGTGCATCTGTGGCAGAAAATGTAGCTGGAAGAGACACCACAAGTTCCCCTATGATCACCGAAGCATAGCATCACACTTTCACCCTTAGACCCTCAATAACAAGACGGCCCAGGCTTCACTCACTCTCTCCCGGCCGTCCTTAGGTTTAAATCTCCTGCTGCCTGGGGTAGCCCCTGTGGTAACAGAAGCAATCACATGTCAGTAATGTGAGGTATTTCCACACATCTGTGAAGTGTTCTCTCAGAGATCATGTAAGAAAGATGATGAGGTTACATAAATGTGTGTAAACAACAGGGAAACTAAGTGTTTGGGCCACATGTCTAAAAGCATTCCTATTCATTAAACAACTCATAGCGGGTAATTGTATACACACCTCACCTGCATATACCATTGTTGGAAAACAACCTATTATTTTACCAAAAGTATTTGTAGAAAGAAGAAAGAACACCAAACAGATTATAGAGTGAAAAACCTGTTTTCTCTCAACAACCGGCAACAACTGTTCAGATCAAACCACTTCAAACCCCTTCACATGATTTGCTTTTCTTTCTTTTTTTTAAAAATTTGCCTTCAAGTTGAGAGAATGTGACAGAAAGTAGGTGCGTGAGAAAACAGAAATCAGAACGACAAGCAGGAAGCTGTGTTAGTTCATCAAGATTTTCTCCTTTTTATTATACACATTTTGTGACTTTTTTCCCCCTTCAGTGCCTTGAAACACTAGAAACAACTTTTCCAAAGATGCTGAAATCTCAGTAAATAGAAGAACTGTATTACAGGTCTGTCTGATGGGTAGTGATTTTTTTATAGCGTAAAAAGACAAACATAAAATAGATCAGACAGTTCGAAGTTTAATGCTGAAAGGCAGGCAGTTGACTTTCAGCTAAAATACATACGTGTACTATTTACATGTTTTTTTTTCCAACAGCACCTTTAACAACTCTGACATCAATACACACATTGGACACAACATTTAATACTTGTGCCAGACATTGGCCACTAACAGTTTGGTCACAGTAGTTTCATGTCAGACTGGTTCTACTTTAACTACTGAAGAAGCTTATCTGTCGTTTCTAAACCTGTAAGCTGAGTTGTATATCTTTGCATCAGTTAAATTGTTTTTTCTTTTGACTACTCGGTTACATCACAAACCATGAAAGGACTATGCTGCATCTACTCTGGACAGTTTCAGAAGAAGAAAAACTGTAATAATTTACAGGAATGTCAGACAGGTTTCCTTGCAAAATCTTTGGCTGTGAAAATGAAAAACCACATTTTGATCGATGACATTGAAATGTAACAGCCAAACAACATATAGCATACGAAAAGAAGCCATTGCAGCTCTGACCCAGTGATTTAAATCTGAGTAAATCAGTAGAACCATCTCATCATAGAGGCCTCTTCAGTTCTGGTAGTCTATGATAAAACCCAGGTTTTTTAAAAAAAATTCTAATGGTCTTTTTTTGAGCTCCTCCACATTAACACCTATATTTAAATTTAACCTATGGTATAGTCCAACTTCTACTGACTGACCAAAAGTTTGAAAAAAACAAATCTATTTTACGTGACCTGTAGACAGCCATAAACTTCTCATCCAACAAATAAACCATCTCGCATCAATCAATGCTGCCGCCTTCTGACTATGTTAGCAAAGTCATGACTCTGGACAAACGTGAAGCAGTGGCCAACTAAAAACCTCTAATGTTCTTACTGTAATGTATGCTTTGAAGAAGTATGTGTGTGAAACTGCAGAAGAAGTTTCACTGGGATTATTATGGAAACAATGTTCAACTCCCCTAGATTCTGGCAGAGCACTTAATAATAATGCTGTCACTGTGAACCTGTCAGTCTGAACTTTACAACAATTTTTACTGTTTAAAACTAATGTGCTCAAAGGAAACTAACTACTCCTTACAAATACTGCGGTTATTCATCCACGGTAACTTTGCAAATGGCAGAAAACAAGGACATTAAATATCTGTGACCTAAATGTGACTCTAATGTGACACACATTAGGCAATATAGTAATGACCCCTCAGGTGCCTCCCTCCCCCTTTGTTCGTTAGCTCTGGGCCACCAGCTGCAACCTTGTTGGGAAAAAAAAGGTCTAAACTCAGGTGACATCCAGGTAACAAACAAATGTTGCATATCTGCAAAAAAAAAGAAAAAAAGGCCAACTTGGTCAAAAATATTTGGAATGCATTTGCCGATTTTATACGTTTGCCACTTTAGGTTTACATCCATTTTGTCTGGACAAGATAATAACAAGCAGTGTTGCATCTTTGCCATGGTCAGCTATCAACAAATTAATAAAATTTCTCTGGATGTCACCTCTCTAGGTAATCCTGACTGCCAAAGATTATTTACTGGAAACAATTTAAAAAATGACACACTGCTAGTCACAAAAAATGTCTTTGTTTTAACATCTTTGAAAGTGTACACAAATAATTCTAAGGCTATCCTAAAGAGATATGATAATATGTTGTTCTAACCAACAGAAGGAAACACTTTTTTAAGATCAAAATGACAATCATTAAAATAATGTAGACAAATACTGCAACCTAGAATGCATTGCACCGGTCCTTTGGTGAGATAAACATAAATAAGACATTAAGTTACATATACAGTAACGAGTGAACAAGAACAAGGTAAAAATACTAAAAAAAAAAAAAAATTTTAAATCTAATACCAAAGTTAGGAAAAACGCACATGTTCTTTTTTTCTTGTACATAATGTAATGATCATACAATTTAACTGTCTCTCAGTATTCCTTGATACATGCACTTTTTTACTACCTCTTCACTCACTCACTCACTCACTCACTCACTCACTCACTCTTACATTCACTCACTTTCTCACTCACTCGCCCACATCTTCAACTGTTTCCACCAAGTGCTACAGTTCAGTCGTTGTGCAATAAGGAAATAACATCTGGTCCAACGTGTTTTTAATTTCAACCAGTCATGCTACATGACATTTGAGGCATTGGTGGATTCCAAATCATGTTTGACTCACATGTGTAATTGGAACAAAGGGGCTGATGTTTTAGGTCTCTTGAACATTATTCTAATCAATTTAACCAAAATAGCTGCAATAGTGGTAATTTAATTTAGGATATATAGTTCAACGTAAATTAATATTACTATAGTAGAATTATAGTACAAAGAGGTAGAGTGGTACAGCATACATGGATGACTCATTGAAAATTGTTTATTTTTGGAATTGTTGTTTCATGTATTTTAGCTAATGTTTTAGCCATTAGCCTGGGTTAGCTTGTGGAACAGCGCAACCACTTAGCAATGTCGTTTTGAGAGCAAGCCTTTGAGTCATACATGAACCTGAGGCCTCATGTAACAAGACCTTTGTCGGAGACACTTTATTATATTATGAAATATCAAAGGATAATCAATTGGCCTTGAAGTATTTTTTACTTTAGTAAACGTGGACTTGATTCAGAACAGTCTTTTAACCGAAAAAGAACTATCAGGTCCTGGGTGACTTGCAGCTAAATCAATTTTAAATTAATAGCTGATTTGTCAAAAAATATGACTTTTTAAACGATCTGCACTATCTCTTTGCTCCAGTTTAAACAATTAGGTTTCTGATCCCAAAAAATAGTTACATCTAGGGCAACTGGAAACAAACCCTATTCTAAGGAAGGCAGAATGTAAAGTCACAACTTTAGATTCCGCCTTTATGTTTCTGGTTCTGTAGAAACGTGACCTGTAGAATGTCTGTTGGCCAATAAACCTACAGGATGAAACAACAACTACATGGAAAAGACACACAGATGTATATTAAAACAAACTGCACCACTTGATAGAAACTGGGCTTTACACAGGTAGGGGTGACTAAGCCCTTCAGTGTCTTTATCACAGTTTTATACTCCTCCGCCCCTCCTGGCTCTGTTTTTACAGGAAACTACTCTGCCCACCTTTACTGTAGCTTGTCACTGTTTTTTTTCTAAGACCAATGGCATGAATACCATTATGTTCACCTCATGCTACACGCACAAATAAAACATTACTGATAGAACTTCTAAATACATATATATATACATCTCTGACTGAGATGAGACTGATGTCACACACATGGATCTTTAAAGTATAGGAGGTTTGATGGATTAGCTCAAAGGATAGCGATGTTAGTAAAACCACACCCTCACACAAGAGATCACACCAGAATGTGGTACGTAAGAGCAGGGTTCCCCAAAGTGTAGCTGCCTCCCACTAGTGGGCTTTCAAGGAAATGCAAGTTGTCAACAGGATAGTTTTTTAAATAGGTTTTAATTAACTATTGAGGGCTAGTTTTAGGGAGGTGGGCCAAATGTTAATAAATCACAATATATAATTGTACTGCAGTTTAACGTGTCACACTACACACGACATTTGTATGATTTAAGTTTTGGGGGTGCCATAGATTTTATATAAAAATGACACCTAGCCATCGTATATCAAAGAGCTTAGCTGGCTATTTATATAAGTAAGTATTTTGTTGCCTTAATGACTAGCTTCTCTTCAATTAAAGTTTTGCTTTTTTTGCTTTTTAATAAAAGACAAATTTTCCATGTTTGTGGGGGGTATTTATGAACAGCTTTTGTATTTCCCTCATCTCAGGCCCAAAGAAATGAAGCTTATGTTTGCAACATGATAGCTATGCCCATTTCTTCATATGTGATCTATGTATTTGCTCAAGTTTTAGCATTTCTCATGGCAACTGCACCTTTGGGAATAGCTGCATCATTAAAAAAAACTTTTTACTGAAACACAGAGAAAGCACTTCACTGTGTTTGTGTGTGCATGAGAGAGAGAGAGAGAGATGGAGCTAGCATTGCATGGGTGGTGCTGAGAAATAGCAAGCATAAACAAAGTGGTGATGCGAAGAAAGGGTAGTGACTGTATCAGTCAGTAGAGTTTAAACAGGTCCATTAGGGGTCTCCCTGTGACGCCACACACCCAACTGATGAGCGGCGGTACGTCACTCTCCTCTTTGATGCCCAAATGAAGTTTTACATAAGCCATGATCTCCGATATGTAGCCAACAGAGCTGAGATCAGTGTCTAGGGGCAACTTCATCTAAAGTTTAGATAATGTTGCCCCTAGTGGTGTATATGGGAAAAGTATAATCCTTTAGATTCTAAAGGATTATACTTTTTCCAGTCAAGAGGGATCTACACCATAGAACACTTTGAACATGTAGAGGGCACAAGCTACTCTTACTCCTGGATACAGGGTAACTAGCATTCATCTATTGTGAGGCAGATAAATTCCTGGATGCATTTCTTATACTGCTGCTCAGTGGGGCTGCTGCTGGGGTATTGACCTGGTTGACCAAGCGGAGGCTCTGCCTCGCGCATCTCCTCGTTCATCCGAGCCAGACGCAGTCTGTAGAAAAGAAGCAAGAAGAGGAGAGTGAAATAAATTCAAACAAAAACAAAGAAACTATTTTGTTGTGAAAGTAGAAGAAGAAAAGTCAAAGTATTCACAATGTGACAATGTCGGCATTTGCAGCCTGCACGGCAATACTGAGGGGGTCGTGACCCTGCTCGTCCACCTCTGTCTGTGACGCTCCTCTCTTCAAGAACAGACATACCTGACTGTTGGGAAAATGAAGACAGAGCACAATGAGGAATTGATCCAGCACAAGAAAAACAAACAGATAAAGAGGAACTGCCGCTGACTGTGGAACAATGATGACATACAGTGCAAATCAAAAGGAGTTTATACTGGAAAAATACACGTCACAGTACTAAGTGTATTAACACAAACTACCTGCCAATTCTGGTCTGTTTCCACACTTCACTGTAACGTACCACAAGTTGCAACATGTCCTGAGGGCTGAAGAGATATCATTCCTCTTACTGTTTTTCCTCTGACTCACCCAGTGTGTCCCAGGTAGGTAGCATGGTGCAGCGGGCCTCGGCCCCTCATGTCTCTCTGATTCACATCAGCTCCGTTTTGTAGTAGGAACTCACAAGCTATCAGAGAACCCTGACAAAGATCAGACAGATCAGGATTTCAGCCTGATTGACTAACAAAAAACCCAAAACAATAGTACAAACCTCACTTACAGAAAAGGTGTTAGTTTATCCGAAATTTGCGGCCAAAAAAAAAATAAACACAACATCTCACCCCCATGACAGCCTGTATGAGCGGCGTTTTTCCCTCTTCTTCCTCACTGGCTGCATGAACATCAGCACCGTGCGCTATTGCCTCGGCCATGAGCAGCAGATTGTGCAGACGTGACGAGCGGTAGAGGAGCGCCCCTGGGTGCAGCTCCCTCGGATCCTCTAGGTCTGAAGACGTTTCCTGTTCAATCTCCACCTCACCACTGGACGACTCCTCCGACTCTTCCTCTGTAAATGAGGTAAAGTAAGTCATTTTTTAAAAAAATCAGGGATTGAATGCAGAACACTTTGGTGTTATAAAAACTACAACAACAGCATCGTTCATTCTGACATGCATTCTCACTGAAAATGACACTGTCCAATTTTCATCTGTATCCCTGCAGATTAAACAGCTCCACATCTATGATCTCAATCACTTGTTCCACCATCTCCCACTTCTGCTCTAACAGATAATCTTGTGACTATACCGTTTTATGAAGTGTTAGCTAATGTTGATTAAACCAGTTTGAGATCATTTCCAACTTTTCATGCTGGAAACGCTGTGGTAATATGCTTACTTAGCCTTTAGCTCACACACTAAACGCACTAACTCACACACCTTCTTCTGTGACGCTGTCCACCACCGAGCCAAACACCAGGATGTCAGTGCTGCCGTCTGTGCTTCCACCAAGGCCGCTGTCACTGCTCAGACCTGCAGGGCCAATCACAGCCAAGCCACGGACACGTTAATCATTATACATCGCACAGAGTGGATTAGACACACATGTTCAGTGGAGAGTGGTACGCTCTATGACCGGGGTTAAAAATGCAGGCTGGGATCTTACAGTCTACAATGATGACTTACTGCGAGGACCAGAGCCGGTGTCAAAATAGGAAAAGAGTGAGTCGAGTTCATCTGGACAGAACAGAGAATCCCGGCGAAACTTTGCTGCAGCTGCTGCAGAACAAACAAAAGAGATTTTAGTCTTTTAGTTTGTGTTTTGTTACATGACCTGATATCTGTTATAACTATCTTTACTGTCTCTCTGAGAACTGGCCTTTAAGGCTGTCATCATACAATATAATATAAAAAGTGCAATTTTTTTTTTCAAACATTAACTTGGTTAAAAGTAATACCTTCTGTCTGGGTACTCCTTTATGTCCTAAACCTTTTTACTCTACCAGGTTAACTGTGACAGACAGTGTTGACCTCATCACATATCAATGGACTGACCAGCTGAGAGGTTTGCAGGTGAGGCGCTTCCCGGCTCGTATCGGTGATACTTCCTGCGAGCCTTGTTAGGGGCACGAACAGAGCTGCTGTGTCGTTGGCACTTCTTCACAGTCCAGGGGCGGGACTTCCTTTCTCCTTCCACCAACGCTTCACTGCCACTCATCTTCTTCAGGAAGCGTTTCTCCACATATTTAGACTTGATCCAGGCTTCTTTCTCCTGCCTGCAGGAAAATAATCTCACTCAGAATATTTATTTATAATTGTTTGTTTGTTTGTTTGTTTTACCAAAACTCCACCTTGAACTTGAAGGTCCAGGTTTCTTTGCTCCTAACTCCTCACAGGCTCCCTCATAAATCTGGTTGATTACAGTGTTTCCTAATTCACACATCAGCTACAGGTCAGTGGAAAAACAGAGGACAAAGTGAAAAAAGGAGAAGAGAGAAAGAGAAGGATTGATAAAATAATATTTTAATTTAGAGAATAAAATAAGTTTTAAGTCTGAGACTAGGATGAAGAGTTTTACCTTCAGTAACTCTGGCTCCCATGAGTCTAGAGTCAGGGAGCGAACTTTAGAGAGTTGGACGCCTAAACTCCTACAATGAGAGAAGAAAAACAACTGTTTTATACTGTAAATAGAGAACAAGAAGTAAACTGAACTCACCCTCAGCTCAATCACAAACTCTCAGCGTTGGCGCAGGTACCTGTGGATGCCCGAGCACTCGATGCACAGCAGCACTCCCAGGTTGATGGAGGCCCAGCATGGTGAGCTCTGGCTGCAGTCACAGCACAGCTCATTGCCCGGCAGGCTTTGCACCCTTTGAAGTAGGCTTTCTCCTCCAGCTCTCACCCCTTTATCACCTCTCTCCCCCCTCTCTCTGGGCTCACTGGCAGAGTCGATGCTGCTGGTGGAGGGTGAGGCTGTTCGGTCCAAGCGCTGCACAGCGAAGAGGAATTAGGTCACTCACAATAAAAACACTTCTCAGGACCAATATTTTTTTAAACTTGACTCTGTTCATACCTCGATGTAATAATTGTCAGTGATGTCTTTGTAAGCAGATGCAATGCTCGCTTGAACAGCCTGGATCCAAGCCTGTCGAAGCTTCTCAGACTCTGCTTGCAGCATACAGCTCCTTTAGAACCAGAGGCTGGTTTTAGAATTGCGGCTTTAAATATCACTAAACAGACACATGCATGTATACAAACACACTCAACAAATCTTCAACAAAACCCTGTCCAAACTCTTCCTCTCACAGGGCCGAAACTGAACTACATCTAGGCCTGTTTCGAAAAGATCAATGGCATGCCATTACATTAAAAAAAGTTAAAAAAATTACAAAAATCTAGTTGTATACTTTCATTGTTAATAATAATACTGCCTTTCATGCCATACATTTAAAATTCACTACTTGCATTTAGCTGACATTACTATCCAAAGCGACTTGAGTGAGTAGGTTTAAGTATATGGTTCCACTAGGGCTCGAACCCATGACCTTGTGCATGTAAGGCAGACATGGAAGGCAGTGTTATAACCACTACACAATAGGACCAGAAAGCCGCAAGTAATGCCAACCTTTTTTTTACAACTCCATAACATCTGCCATAAAACCTGTGCCAATTCACCATGTGGACTACTGCTGTGATGACCCGGGTTTAAGAGACAAAGACAAAAGTTTTAGTAGTTTGGTACTAACCCTATACACCAACACACACACTTACTTAGTGGGCGACACCACCTCAAAGCAGAATCTCCTCTCATTATCTTCACAAGGTTTGACCGAGCACAACCTGAGGTCCTCCACGACCACCGTCAGAGCATCCTGATGTTGACAGAGTTTAAAAAGGTGACAGAAAAACATAGTTACCAAAATGGCTGAAAATGCAACACAACAGCACATTTTAACAGCCCAACTGTACCTTCAGTTTCTTTTGGTAAACCAGCTGGCTGTTTTGAATTGAAAACCATCGCCTGAAAAGAGGACATGAAATAAATTTCCTTCCACTTCATCAAATCTTCCGAATGTTGAAATTCTATAGTAGTTAGACTTAAAAATGACTTAACAACATTTTGGAATTAATTTAAGAAGGTTCTTTAGTTCTGGTGGTAAATGGTGAAATCCAGGATTTCTCTGGACTTTTTATTTTAGTTCTCTTCTTTCTTTCATTCACCTGTTCCAGGTTTTAAAGGCGTTGCTGGCCCTCTTAAACAGGTAGCCTTCCATGACCACTCCATTGGGCGCGTCCACGTTAAACTCCAGCCTGGGGTCATCATAGGAAAAGTCCTGTAGGGAGAACATACACTGTTACAGGACGGTTCTCCTTCCAGAGATTCCAAGAAAGATCTCTAACCCAAGTTTTCTTCGTAAACACAAAGTGATGAGTAAAAAAAGAACATCAGGCCTTCTGTTCATGTTACTGTAAAGCAAAAACTTATACTTATAAGTTTAAGTTTAAATCAAATACTACAGATGTGATAGATGTAAGATCTTTAAAACTGCTGGTAGAGTCAACACTAGCTCACAGTCTGATGATGATAGAAATGAGATGTGCAGTCAGAATAACAGACGGGTTCTTAGTTGACAAATGAGATCAGGGAGTAGTGTTTATGGATGATGCAGATGCTGTGCCTACCTGTAAGTGAGATAATGTTTCTAATACACGAAACAACTGAGCTTCTCTGCTAAAAACGTAAAAGAAAGTCCACAAAATCATGTCGTCATGATCTCATCAGTAATGACATCATAACGCGTAGTTCTATCTTTGAACCTGATCTTTGAAAAACACCTATTCTCCCATCTCAAATGTGCTCTGTGTCTTCTCCACCACCAACCAGCTGCTCCTTAGTTTACTTTCACAGGTCACGTAACCCTTTCAGCTGAAACCTCGTGTCTGGAAAATGTACACAAAGCTGGATTTCATCAGGAAGATCTCATCTGGCTGAGACGAATAAAAGAAACACGTGATTTAAATGTCACTCAACGACAAGGTCAGGTTACGGGATTGTTTGAAGGCTTTGGTTTGTGGTAAGGTAATACATGACATATGGCAAACTGCTCTCACTCTCTCTAACACACCCACACACACACACACACACATACACAAACAACACTGAGCTCATTTACAACAAGTTTTTCTCTTTTTTTTGTCATGACATCTGGATAACTGCAATGATAAATAAAAAATATTTGTTATTAGACATAAAGATTATTTTCCTTGAATGGTCAACCAAACATTAAGATTTTTGATGCTGATGCTTATTTTAATTTTTTTAATTTTTATTTTTGGTTCAGATACTTTCTGTCCTACCATTTACATTTTGTTATTTGTTGCAAAATTCTGGTAATTGCATATTTCAGGCAAAGAAATTCACAATATTTTTAGAAAATAGGTGAAGGATGTAGGTTATTTAAGGTACAGAGAGTCACACTATTGTTGGCATTGAATAAAAGACGACTTCTCTTACCAGAAACTGTTCCAGTCTTTCAAAGATCCACATTTTTATCACACAGCCGTCCAATAGCATCTTCAGTTCCGTACTCACAAATAATAACTTAAATTAAATTAATAAATATATAAATAAAATATAACGCGTTAGGATTTTGTCATATTATGGGTTATATTCCGGCTGGCACATACATGTGCGAGCACGCCTGTTTGTGAGCGTGTGTTGGCAGCTCGTGCCTTCACTGGATTCGATGCCACCTGCTGTGTGTGTGGATCATTATCATACAGCTGCTTTAGAGAGGCAGAGAGGGAGAGAGAGAAAGGGAGAGAGGGAGAGAGTTTCATCCCACAGCAGCCTGTGGCCTGAGGCCTCTGTCTCCTCCTCCTTCTCCTCCTCTTAATTTGGCCCTGACCCACACACGATTTAGGACTCCCCTTTAACCTCAGCAGCTCTTCTCAAAGCCACGGTGTTTTCACTCTCTTCCTTTTGCAGATGTCAGCTTTCCATCTGTCTGCTGCTCTCCTCACTGTTCCGGCCTAATCAAGCCCACATTATTGCTCCCCAAACAGCAGCACACGTTGAGGCCGTGCTCCTTCCCACCTTAAATCAGTGGAAGAATGCGGGGGCACCAGTGTCCACTGACAAAAGTGCATGCTTCAAAGTGAGACATTTGCATGAAACAATGTGTTAATGTTAGTCCATCTATTAAAATATGTATAAATGTAAAAAAGTGTTTTGCAAAACACCTAAATCTATATTTTACAGGTAAAAATAATACAATAATAATAATAATAATTATTATTATTATTATTTCTAATTATACAACTTCTTCTTATTATTGAAGCATCCCCTAAAGGTTTTCAGTCAAGATGAAGACAAGACGAAGTTTTGACCTGGTACGGAAAACCAGACATTTCTACAAGGAAGAATTTATCAGATGGATTTTCACCACTTGCAGTGATCCTGTCAGGTTTATGGAGAGGGTGTGTGGAGAAATAGCTTTATATTTAGATTGAAATGTTTTAACATGAATTTGCATTAACACTTTTGACTTTATTTCGGTGGTTTTAGCCAAACAGCAGCAACAATTGGTGGTGGAAGAAGCTGTGGCAACAACCCCCCTGGGGGCCATAATGATGTCTAGCGTAGAGAAGCTGCTGGTGTGAAAGAGTGAAGAGAGGAAGTCTGTGATCAGTGGTGTGGCACAGATCACTTCAACCACAGTGAGGGGGGTCAAGGGAGGTGGAGGGGGAGCATCACAACACATGGTGTCATGTCAAGATATTCAGTTTATGTATTATATACTCGGTCAAATATTAATACTGATTCCAGAAAAGTTACAGATAAAACAACCATTTTGACACAAACAGAGGAATAACTAAGTGGGTTTTCATCTCTTTTTATTACTGTTTAAAAGACTTTGTCCTGTAAATATTCTTTCTGTTCCTGGTATTAGATTAGTAACCCTACTAAAGAGCTGATGTCAGCCTCCACTAGCCAAATACTTGACTTAACTGATGTAAAAATGTTATACAAACACACGCAATTCTACGTGTGTGTACAAGTGCTGGAAAATCAGTTGTGACAGGAAACTATCGTAAAACCACAAAGTATCTGCCCAGGGTAATTAATCTCTCAGAGGATCCATGAACACACACACACACACGCACACGCACGCTCTTATTCTTTGTGGGCCGACCTGTAGTTTCATGTGAACACTAAGAACACAAACTGTCAAGAGCACATTTGCTATTTTAACCAAATATCTATGGTGTGTAAGAAAGAAATAAAAAAATATGACAGAAGCTTGTCATTTAGAGAAAGGTGCTAAAAGTAAGAAACTTTGTGGAGCTCCTCATTAGCATTAGTTTGAGTTCAGGGCCATAAAAACTTTCTACATGGCTTTGATATGTAGTTTAGACCGAGGCCTTGCTTAAAGACAGCAGCCATCTTTATTTGCCATGTCTCCACAGCAGCTTCAATGATCAAAACACGTCAAAGAGTCAGTTATGGTACTGTATGTGACCACAGTCATCAAAACAGAGATGAGTTTTTGCTGTGTGACTTTGTTTAATGGAGAAGAAAAATCTCACCTGCATCAGAGTCTGACGAAGACACAGGGTTTTAAGTCATCGTAAGATGTGGAGAGAAAAAGAAGGAAGAAAAAGCATCATTAACAACAACAGAACTTTAATTAATGAATATCACTACTTGTTACTGTGAAAGGTCACTGCTTGTTGCTTCGGGGTGGTTTGCAGCCATTTTAAAGCCCCGCAGGAAACAGTAGTGGAGTTAAGGTTGCAGACAGACCATTATATAAGGGACAAAACTGTGCTGTGTTTGGCAGAGCGCCTCCAGTTGGCAACTATGCTGATCAAGGAAATTAGCCAAACAGACAGATAAAACAGCCATGTTTGGCATTTGTTTGAGGAACAGATGGATGATTTATTGAAATGAGAGACCTATAATCTTATCTTAACGACTTCGTGGGAATAGGGACAGCGGTGTCACTAAATCACTGTCATTTGTTTTTGTTCTTATCTTTTTTCTTGATAATAAGGTCTTGAAAATAACAAAGAATGAAGGTGAGTCACAGCCTCTGGAACGTAAACATTTAATATTTGTTTTTAATAAATCACTGAGATTAGACTCAACAAATGTGGCTGAAATCTGTCTGGTCACATGGAACTCCAAACATTTGGCTTGTTTTGTTTTTTTTTCAATTTGACATTTTACACGTTTTCTAACTGAGTGAAGAAAGACTGTCAAAACAACACCGCACATTACACTGTGTGTCGATTTCCTTTGACCTAATTCTCTACTTCCTTTACGTTGACACTGACAGAGCTGCATTTTGATCTGACATTGCAGAAAGTATTAGAACACAATAGGTGCACGTGACAAATGAACTTCACCCTCACAGTAGGACTAAGACCCACAGAGGAGAAGGAACAGCTGTGCTCGTGACTCACTCTTTGCTGAATGATGGCATGTTTATGCTCCATGTCCCGCTTCTCCATGGCCGAGTCGATGACCAGCTGATCCAGCTGCACGGAGGAGCAGACAATAGAGTCAGACTTAGGGCTCCACAAAGGAAAAAAGTAAATAAAAAGTGCACGCGCACACACGCACACACACTCACACAAGGTCAAGTGTCATAGTCTGGCAGTAAAGTTGGTTTACGGATATGCAGAGGAAGGGAGGAGAGCTTCGTGGCATGAGCACAGTGTGAGTTACATTATATTTGAAATAACTGTTGAATGTGTGTATGTTTATATAATATAAATGACGCTGCAATGACTTGATCAAATACAGTTTAGCACGGCGTTTGGTGCGCAGTGAAATCACACGCCTGCTTTCATGTTTCTCATCCATTTTTCACATCACTTGTTCTGCCACATTCCTGAAGTGGATATGTTAGATCAACTGAGAGTGGAGGACATTCAAGTCATTGCCATATTCACAATGAATTGGATTTCAATTCAGTGTTAAAGATGTATTTTTAACATATGTTTAACTGCAGTGACTGGCTGCCGTGTCATTGGACGTTTGGATGTGTCCATACAGTAGAATAGGTGTAGCTAATAAAGCAGAAGAAGAATGGATAGAAACAATGCATAGAATAAAATGTTATCATAGTGGACTGTCATGTCCACGTGTTCAGACATGTGATGTGAGCATGACGCTCTGGTCTGGAGGACCTATACCTGAGCAGCCAGTTTTTTCATGTAGGGGTCAATCTCATCCAGGATGTTGAAACCCTGCTGGAACAGTGTGTACTGGGCTCTCATGAAGGACAACATCTGCAGCGAACATAGACTCAGAGTGAGAACGGTCACACTGTAACACACACGTATATAATAATGTATAATAATACACGTAGGACACAGGTCTACTGTGGAGGTACTCACTGCATCCAGAATCTCAAACTTCTTTTTAGCCTGAAGAACATTAATCTGCACAAAAAAGGAAACAATGTAGATTACAATTCATTTCAATTTCAGACTAGCATTAGAGTTATTGGTAGTTTGGTTGGCTTGCATTCATGAGACATGACAAAGAAGCCAAATCATTGGCTTCAGCACCACCTACTGGGCAGTAGTGGAAACACTGATTTTTTATCAGATGAGGGTCAAGAAGAGCAGAAAATGAACACAAGGTCCAGTGTGGCCTTTTGAACAGCTTCATATTAATTTATAATCATTTTGATTTTTAAGAAGACAGTAACAAGATCATATTGATAATATTTTAACATGTACTGAGAAACTGATGATTTGTCTGTTGCTACTGTATATTTTTTTCTGTCATCATGGCTGGATGTGCAGTTTGTGTGGATGTTTTGTCCTTTCTCACCTGCAGTACATAGTCCAGAGCTAGGTGCCTAAAGGCCTTGCGACTGAGGATGAGAGCCTGTGTTGCCTCCTCCGCCTCGTGGACTTTGTTCCTAGGCGCCTGGGCGTTCTTCACCTGGGCCAGCTCCATGTCCTCTCGAACCCGGTCAAACTGCTTCTTAGTGTCCTTAAATTTACGAATATCCCTGAAGTAAAATAAAAGACAGGGGGTTAAGAGGTATTTTATGCATCATGTAGAATAAATAAAGTTTATTTATTTGAAATGTTTAATCTGTAAACTAAATTTTCAAAGCTCATTAAATATCTAAGTTCTAAACACATAAACTAAATGACAGTTCACTAAACACAAAAAAATCTTTAGTTTGGTTGTTCACGTTTTTGAATACAGTTTAAAACATTATGAAATGTTACAGGAAGTCAGAATACATCTGCTGTGACCTCTTAACCCCTGACCAGCACTGCTTTAGAAACTGCATCTGAAGATAGTCCAGTTTTCTCCAGTTCTTGGTCCAGTACCAAGTGACTACATGGGTTTTACAGCAGGGATATCTCTTTTGCTTTTTAGTAGTAGTAGTAATAGTAGTAGTCACATGCCTATTCTGATATTTGAATATATCCTATGCATCTGTTTCAAAGGTATGACGTTTCACGGAGGTACGTACTCTTTGATGAAGGTGTGAAGCTGCTGCTTGATCGCCCGCTGAGCCTGGTCGAAGAGAATCTGTGAACAGAGTATATCAGAGACACAATGTAATAAGAACACGAAGCAAAGCAGATTAATTAGTTGAAGTTATTACGTAAATTCCGTAGTAGCTCAATTTTACCACAAGAGGGCAACATTTTTCACTTTCACTATCAGTGTAGCTATCAGCGCAACAGATTTGGCCAGAGGATAAAACACACACACGTGCACACACTCAGCTGCTGCCTCGACAGATTTTTAGCCTCACAGGATGCCAGACTTCTTTTCCTGTCAACTGAATCCCATTCGTCCTCTCCCCCTCTTCCCCCCCATGCTCCCCTTCTGCCCCTTGATCTGCTCCTTCTTCTCTGTGGGTATTCCTGTGCACAATAGGTATCACTTCTGTACCATTTAGACATGCATTTGTACTGCATTTGAATTTTTTCTGACCACACATAACAAAAACCTGGCCACGTGCAAGGAAC
Organism: Cynoglossus semilaevis; assembly: GCF_000523025.1. Lineage (NCBI taxonomy): Eukaryota > Metazoa > Chordata > Actinopteri > Pleuronectiformes > Cynoglossidae > Cynoglossus > Cynoglossus semilaevis. The sequence continues at coordinate 6,919,734 of NC_024317.1, read as the reverse complement.
AGAATGACTTTGTTGCCTGAANNNGAGCGATAGAGAGAGAGACAGAAGAGAGAGAGAGAGAGAGAGAGAGAGAGAGAGAGAAGTGCACTTGGATTACACCATGATTTTACATCGTATATAAAAACCCAGCCTCCAGATTAAAAAGTCTATAAAATACCCGGTTTTTCAATATAGACCAACTACACTCTCTTTGTGTGTATATGTGTTTGTGTGTGTGTGTGTGTGAGAGAGCCTCCACCCATATGACGTTCATGTAGAACATGATGACATCACTGGTTTGGGTTTTGCTGTGTCGTTTTATCCAATAACTGCTGTAAGGAGTGTTAAAAATAAAAGTACAACCTCTCCTCGGTCAGACACAGTTGATGACTGTTTCCTAAAGGTCACTTCACTGACATGTTTATGTCACCACACTGCTGCATCAGTAGGTCCTTCGAACTCTAACAGTGATGCTCCATATAAAAGGATTTTTCTGTTTATCACCGGAATGTCCCCCTCTTGTGCTGAGCAGATCAAATTTTTGGGACTTTCCAGGATGGTAAAATATATCCAACCATGTCTGTCCCTCATTTAAAAACAGAAATCACTTATAGCTGATAAATATTGCACTCACATGTGCAATAATCTAAATGTCCGACCTGAATCTGTTTTAGATTATTGTTCAGAGTTATCCAACCAAAAAAAGAGACATTTTCATGAATTAATACTACATTTGGAATATATTTAATTTTCAACATTCGGACCATTTAAATGATGGCAGTACAGATGATGCAGTGTATGAAGTTTACAGTAGAGTCAGGGGAGATTTTGGGCCCCATGAAAACAAATCCCAACCCTAACACAGCCAACCAGAAGATGCTGTTTTATATAAAACGCTGACTAATATTCCCATTTAATGAAAAAAATAAATTTTTATGTCAGTTTTATACTTTCTTTGGGCCCTTCTTAATGATGGGTCCCTAGAACTTTAGGATGGTCCAGTCAACACTTGAGGAAGATGGCCTCCCGTCCTTTTTTCCACTTAGTCACACTGCCTGTGATTGGCTCTTTGGCTTCTTCATTTGTGACTGTTAATAAAAGTATTTGAAATCTGTGCTCTCCTGTGGTTTCAAGTCTGACAGCGTCTCCCACTGTCCACATGCTCCAGTTGGATATTGGGCATTTGAAGGAATTAATGTGGTGTACATTTATAATGCTGGGTCATTTTGGCTGGAGTCTGATCATTGGCTGTAGTCACTGCCTCACAACAGGGTTCTAACAGATTTGAATGACGAATCCCAGCAATACCCATTTGAACCCATTTCAATGTAATTATGACTCTGCTCAGACTTGTGGATGGATTACGCAGACATAGTTGACTGATAGGAAATTTATTTCCATTTCAATGCCTCCTTTAATCCCTGATGAGAAGGTGCAGAAATATGCATCAGTCAGTGTGCGCACGAAAATAAACCCAATTTCTCTCTATCCTTTCTCTTCTTTCTCTAAATTTGCCCATTTTCACAGTCTAATTCCTCGGTCTTAGAGAGGAAGAGGGGGGCACCTGTGCTGAAGGTTAAGTGAAGGGTAAGAAAGGAGGGAGCAGGGCAAGAAGAGCATTTTTACAATTTCTAATTTGTCAATTTTAGAAAGTGTTAAAGCGACCAGTTTTGTCCTTAGAATCCTTATTCTTAGAAAAAATACAAACTCAAAGCTGCTGTTGCCATACCACGATCCTTATGTTGTAGATTTTGCTAATTGATAAAATACAACCTTTTTAAACCCGACCTTAGTTTGTCATGAACTCCCTGAACCAGCATCTAATTTTATCAGTTTGTTTTTCTAGCTCTCATTAAGTTATGTGCTTGTCATCGGGTTCTCACCCAGTGACCCAAATTACACAGTGCAGGAGCAGACTTCATGATGCAGATGGAAATATAACAGCCTGCAAGATCAGTGTACCGTCAAAATGATTCAGAGGGAAATTTTTATCGATAAAAAACTTGTTGCTCACTGTCGCTTTAGAGTACTTTAATATTTACCCTCTAGATACATTAATGATCAATATTCTAGACATTTTGCCTTTTGACCTATGCAGAAATCACCTTGACAGATTTATAGGGTGTAAAATTGTATAATTAGTCTGGGGCATAAGAAAAGTGACTTCACTCCAGGTTTGATTGAGACAACATGTGCTTTGAGTCAGACATGCCTGTTTATGCTGACAACTGTGAGATTCACCATCGCAGATGAGGTCACGGTGAGGTCTAAGACTAAACCTTGAAGGGTTCGACACATACGGACCTACATGTGGCCCATCCTTGGCAGTGTTTTGTTTTACAAACATGTATTTTGTTTATGTTTGAGAACATATGAGTGTAAGAACAGTCTACGAGAACATACGTTTTCATACTGGCTAAAAACCACTCAAAATTTAATTTTCAAAATTTAAAATTTACATTTTTATTAATGATAAAAGCAGGGGGATCAAACCCCTGACCCTCTGGCTGATAGACTTAAACACCGTGTAGTGAGAGAAGAACTTACTGTGTGGTAGTTGACAATTTCCTGCAGTCTTTCACCGCACTTTTCAAGGCATTCCTATAAAGTGGACAAAACACACATGGACAAACACCCATTATAAATAAGTCACAGTTTTAAGACTCAACAGTTCACTGTGTGTCTGTGTTGTTGCTGCTGCCAGGCTGATACTGTCAGGAAACCAAGTCCAAATGTTTTCCTGAAGGAAAACCATAAAGCATGTGTCAGATCTCGCTGCTTCTACCCGTGTGAGTCCTCTGTGTAAACACCTCCTGCCTACATGTGGTCACGTCTCTCAAAATCTGAAAAAAAATCCAGAGGACTCTGGGCCTGGACAATACTGTTTACACTGAGCTTCTCTTTATTATTCCTGAGGGGAATGCACTGGAATGCATGAGAGGCAACTTGCTTAGAGGTTGACCACTAAACATTTCTTTGGGGTGGGGGTTTGGGGGGGGGTGTTAGGAAGGGTGGACGGATGTTCTGTCAGAGTTCAGCCATGTCATTTCAACTCACTGATATAATCTCCTCTTTCTTGCATTGGTGGGACAGGTCCTTGACGCCATTAACAAAGAGCTTGTTGGCGCTGACGTAGGCCCGGCCCGCCTCGATCATCCCGCTGCACAGCTTCACCAGCTAGCAAGGAGGAAAAGGACACATTGGTTTAAAATTCAAGTCAAGTCAGAGGGTTATTTAACAAAATGAAATGTGCGTCCAGAATTTAGAAGGAAAAACAGTGTTTCCCAAATTTAAAATGTTTCAGTCAATTTTTGCAACCTGCAAAAAAGAAACTGTTCTTCTGTTTTGTTCAGAAAAGCAACGGGTCATAGCCCAAGGTGACATAGCTACGGATATTAGCATATAATGTAAGTAAGAGCAGACACACGTGGCAGAGACCGCTCTGTAAAAACACACACAGTACAACCAGGTGCAGAGGGTTCACTGCAGAAGAATCTGCTCTTTTAAACACGATCCAGCCACATAAACTGGCAACCATTACACTTTCCCACTTTGTAGGGAATATGATAAGCTGCAGCGTGGTACACTGTCATTACTGCTGTCCTGACCCAGCTGTGTATACAGCAGAATCAGGAGATGTGTGTGGGTGAAGGGTAGAGTAGTGGGAGTATGAGTGGCTGGTGGTGGTGGTGGTCGTGGTGGTGGTGGAGGGTGTTGTGGCAGCAGAAGCGTGAGGGCTATAAACCTTTAATTATTTCATTTAGTGCCGAAGTTCCCAAGGTTGTTGCCATGTGACTGTGCTGTGATGAGAGGCCGACTGTAGGACCTTCATACTGCACGGACCACAGATGACAAACCAGACCAGAAATAACACAATAAGGCCAAGAACCGTGAATAGACATAATGTATATGAAGAAACAGGCTCTATATATTTAAAAAAAATCCAACCATCCATCCATCCACCCATCCATTCACCCATTCATCCATCCAAACTTTCATCCATCCATCCATCCATCCACCATCACATTAGTACCTATGGTCATTTCAGACTGTCTGCTCAACCTAATCCCCCACTCAGCATCTTTTGGTCTCATTATATGACCTTTGTGACCTGGATGAACAAAAACACATTGTGTGTTTACGGTTACGCAGCACACAGGGTTTGTGTATCTCCTTCTGTGGACACAGTTGACACGGTTATGAATCCGGTAAACAGCATTAGGCCAAGGCTGCTGCTTCCTGCCTGGTCTGGCAACATATCTGTTAACAATTGGCTAATCGAGGGATAATGATCTCATGGTGGCCGTACGTTAGTAAGTCCTGAGGGCCTGAACACAGCCATTATACCGGCACTGTCTGTGTATCTGTCAGAGATAGTTGAGTAATGGAGTGGAAGCACACATGGGCCTCCTCTGCCTCAGTCCATCACCTCTGGCACCACATGACTGAGCTGACTGTGATAATTGATGATAAAAGACATTGCTGATGGGTAATAGCCGTGAGTTCCACTTTCACCAAAACTGTCTGGGGTTGTCTAACAACAGAAGACCAGTTTTTGGGGTTCTGGTTCATTTCAGAGAAACCTGGGTCTGGATAATTTATTGGTTAACTGGATAATTAACAAAGGTGGGGCTGTACATCGTGGTCTTATTTTTATTTGACTTATGACACAGTACAAAACTAGGTTTCACAGCATTTCAGCACCTGCACAAATTAGAATGGATTTTGACATTTATTTCTCAACTGTATTAATGTAAATTGCCAAATATATTCTATGAATAAAATTAAAAGAAAAATATAATATGTATATATAACATTTTCAGAAACCTCTACCACATGAGAACAGACACTGCGTCGCTGCAGGCTGGTCCATTAATGTCATTTTTCTCAACACACACCTTTTAGTGTTCACCCTCACTGCTGTGAAACCATTCCTCAGGCTGCTTCAAAGCATTTTCACAGGCGAGTGTGAGGACCCCTGGTGAACAGAACAAATCACCCTGATTGAAACCTCTCTCTCTATGGCGCCCTGCAGTGATTTTTATGGGGCCTTCCATTGGAGGTTAGAGGTCAATTGAATGTCCTGAGCTCTCGGTGGCAGAAAAAAAAATCACTAGATGTTTTTGTGTGTGTTTTTTGTGTTCGATGGGTCACATGCAGATTTGATGGAGACGTCACAGTGTTGTGGGGGCAGAATGGACAGTAAGATGGCGGAATAAAAAGGTGAGAAAATGTCACGATCATGACAACATCCTGTTTAGACATATGAGCAGTTTGTATTTTTTCAAGATAATGTGGTTTTTATTATACACAAGATGAACACTTGTGAGTCATCATCTGCCCAACAGGAAGTCTTACACCATGTACGCCTTTACACAGGAGAACAGGAGGGAGAAAATGTTAAAGGATGCGGTCACTGCTCCATCGACTCCTTCACATCCTGTCAACGATGTCTGACTGAAGTCTATTAGTTTAACTGAAAAGGCATTATCTCATTTGTGGATTCCTCCCAGGGACAGTTGGCTATTGTTGCTGCAGCGTCTTCACACTTGAGAGACCGCTTTGTAAGTGATGCTATCTGACAAAACTGAACAGAAATGTGTTCTCATGATGTGTTGTTTAGGGCTACACAAGTGAACAAACCTGAAGAAAACAACAGCAGCAACAGGGATTTGTTTTTATTTACCTTCTACAGGATATCGTGACCCATACCCATAAAACACAAGTTACAGTAAATGATCAAAAAGGGGGATTGCATTTTTTTATTGGTCTTTGCTCTCTTTCAGGTCTCTGTATCAGTCTTTTTGTCCTTTTGCCAGTTAAATTATGGTTCAAGTAAATATCAGCTGTGCTTTAAAGTTTTATTCAGTGCTATACTACGTGAACAAAAACTATGAAAGCCATTAACTGATATTACAATTAAAGTAAAAAGCTTGGCCTGACCTACAGTCATTACATCAGATGATTGATGATTCTGATGTTTTGCACAACAATCACCTACCGCTGTGGCCCTCATATGTGACTCTCAGTGTGCGAGTTAATAACTTACGTTGCCAGTGTTCTGATTAATACATTGGTTATTTAATTTGACTAATTAAATAACCTTGACATTTAACTGGGAGAGAGAAGAGAACAGCAGTGAAGCCACTAGACTACTTGTTTGTCAGAAAGATGATCTTCTTGTCGTCAGAGTCTATTATTCTGCTTCCATACGCTGAGCGTTGAGGTGAGACTCACTGTTCCCAGATATATGCAGTCCCATCATTACATGTGACCTATTCTGACTCACTGGGCTTTTAACAAGCAAAACAATGTGCAGCATGAGTCATACCTTATCGAGCTTCGCCTCGATCTCCACCACATCTGTCTCCACCTCATCAATGCCGGCCCTGCAGAGAAAGGACAAAGTAATAAAGTGAATGAATTGGTATTCCACATAAGTAGAAAAATGTTGTTAGGCACTGATATACAGTAGCTCGTAAAGCCTCCCCGGTTTTATCTGTGAAAGTAGCAGCAAGGAATAATAAAATGAGAGTTTTTGAAATCGGATTTTATTCACAAAAAAAGTGAGAAATAAAAGCATCATTTAAAATAAATCCACTGAAAGCATCAGCTGTAGCAATGATGCAGACTGTACAAAAAAACATTAGCAGCACCGTCCTCGCCCATTACACTGTGTGTGATTTATCCCCCATTGCCATTCAGGCTGCAATCAATCTCCACAGATGCACATCCGTCCTCATGACTGGATTGACAAACGCATCGCTCTGAAAGATTAGTCGCCACGGCTGAGCTGCAAAATCAATAAATGACATCATGCAGAGACACGGACTGTTGCTTAGGTAGGAGATAAATACAGTGCGTAGAAGCAGCAACAGCCACTCGGCATCCTCAGGTGCTTAAACATTTTATTTAAATATAATGATGCAGAACACATAGGAGTGCTGTCAAATGTCTTACTTAACATTTCAAATATGCGTCAGTAGATTTGATGGCTTTTAAAGGACAGGAAGTCGAACCAGTTTCTGCTCCGTGCAGTGTCTTCAGTTCTGTCCATGCACACGTACGTGCAGAGACGATCAGGACAACATTTAAAGGGTCAGTTGTTATGGCAACTCCTCTGCGTGTGGGACACAAAGGTTGACTCAGTACATCAAATTGATTTTGTTTTCACTCATGTAACAAATGTTTTATAGTGGACTGTCTCACCGCTATAAATATTGTAGAGAACCATGTCTCACATGTCACAATGTTTTAGGGAATAGACATGATCTAGAACAATATAACTGAATGTCTGGAATGGGGGAGGGCTTAAGCAAATATTTAAAAATAAACAAATCCTTAGTTTGGACTTTTATGTCCATGTCTAATATACCTTATGTCATATTGTGGCTTAAGTACATTTTAGCAAAATAAAAAAGAGAAGAGAAGGTAAAGTTAGTCAGATATAGTAGGCTGTAAAGAAACATTAAATAAATTGTCAAACCATAAAGAAAAAGGCTTTCCAATTGGAAAATAAATACAAAACATGGCAGTAATACACTTGAAAGTTGGGCAACATTAGTTTTGGTCTTGACAAAAAAGATTTAATGACAAAAAAAAATCAGCTGTACTTTTCACCCTAAGTTGTTGCAAGAGTGTAGCAATAAAAATGTTGTGTTTTACAAGTACAATTGCCATTGTTTCAAAGGGAGTCTGTGGGTCAACATCTCCATCTGTTCAATCCATTATTTAAACTACAATATAACAAAGTAAATGTGTGATCATTAGTTCTAGAGAGGTCTCTCTTCACTCACACTTCTTCTGATGAATTCATTTAAACAGGATCAGCTGGAGTTTACCGGGGCAGCAGAGTGGAGCCAGGAACAGGAGTCACACCCTAAATCTGCTGGAACATGTCAACCATAACCCCCCAAAAAACCTGGTAGATGATGACCTCATCACATACTGTCAGCTAAACCACACCCTTGTTTCCAGCTCTTATTCTCATAAAACCACCCTCACAGCTGATCCGTGCAGACAAGAGCAGATCAGCTGCTGAGTGACACCACATGCTTTTTCTATCTTCTTTTTTTTTTTTTTACAGTTGCTGCTTTAGCAAAATGGCATGTACATGGTGGGTTCAGCATTTTACCACATGTTCTGAGCATTTTAAATTGTAGTGGAGAGAACACACTGTTTATAAAGCTGATGTCTGATGTTTCAGAGACAACGAGATCTGGAAAAACAGACGTGACGAGAGAAAACAGTCAGTCATCCACTGTGTCTCTCTGCTAAAACAATACCAGCAGCTATGTAGGCCAATCTGATATATTGGATTAGAGCTCCTCATGTGGTGCATCTCAATTGAACCATTAGTGGCATTTACACGCACGCACACACAAACACACTCAGAATGAACAAGCATCATTTTTTAAAAACTGAACCAGGCACGTTCAATGTCACACAGATGTTTAAATGATCATAAGCTCCGTTAACACAAGAATTTCCCCAGTTTGGGATCAATAAAGGTAATTTAATTAACTAACTTTATAATAACTTTATTCTTTTTTTAACCAAGGTTATTATTAATGCAATTTTTGTTTTTTGTAAAAATGTACCTTTTTTATTGCAGGTCTAGTGCTCAGCTTCGTTATTAGTGTACTGCATTGGAGTACTACAGAGTAGAACTGTTCTTTGGAGATCTGCCTTCAAATATTTTGTAAAAAATAAAATCCCAAACCTGAGCTAACCCTTAAATAAACCTGACATTCCTTCTTCTTCTTCTTTAGATCTTAAAGGCAGCCCTGCATTATTTGTGATGTTTCTGGTGTGAAAACATTAATACTTTATAATTCTCCAGAATATATTTTGGCAACATCCAACTCCCTAATAACATATACAGGTGTTTTTGCAGCCATCTCTGCCAACGTCTTCATTGACTTCAATCAAAACAAAAGAACTACTTGTGCTTCACGATGTGTACTCGTCCCTATTTATCCTTCTGAATGTCTCCTGCGGTGCAGAGTATTCATCTACACATTTTCCATGGATAAATACACCAGGGAGTTATGAAAGATTGAAGTGAAATGGAGTACGATTGACTCCACAGCCGGATCATGGATGATGCCTCGAGGTCCAACGGCTGTGTAAAGACGCCAAGATGTAACGTTGTATGTGACTGTTCAGACTGGTGTCACCAGTGTCACCCTGTGAGTCGTTCATGAATGAACAGACTCCGTGCAGTTGTTCCGATGATGAAGATTTAGAGATGATGATGATGTTTGGTGCCTGCAGCAGCATACTGTATACAGAGTCTGACATCATCCTCAGTAAGGCAGTGGGGGAGGCAGGAGGGGGGAGGGGATTTTCACGTGCACTTGCTCCACGTGTTTTCCCATAAGCCTAGCTATCCATCAACACGAGGGCACGGACACTATTCTGGTCCTCCACGTTGTGTGTACTCCAGTGTGAAGCTTGCGTGGCTTTCCAGACCTAAGTCCTCACGCAAGGGAAAAGTGCACAAAGCACACACACACACACACACACACACACATACATACGCACAAAGCAGGGCTAGCAGCTCAGAGACACGTATGAGACCCCTTGGCTCACAGACTCATTGTGTCAAAGAACATCACACTCACATCAGCAGAGCTTCAGACCACAGGCTTTAGTGCAGAGGAAACAACAAAGTCCTCTGATGACGAACAAGAGCTAACCTGGGACTGGAAGGCCAAGATCAGATCACAGCTGTGTTTGGCCACAGTTTCCACGGTAACCACACCTGTAAAGGCCATATGTTATATGTCATCTCATAAATAGATAGATAAAAATAGATAGATAGATCGATGGATGGATGGATGGATAGATAGAACTTTATTATTCCCTCAGAAGTTCCCTTTGGGAAATTTAGGATTTATGATGTCGATAGTCAAAGTTGAGGCTTCTCAAAGAAATCCATGGGTTTTATTATCATCTCATCATTAGTGGAATCACTGACTGGATTCACTGCGGACATTCAGTCTAGCTTTTTCAACCCATTTGAAGATTTGATACATTTTCAAACACAGACTCTGTCATTAATAATGTAGTTACTGTACGTTTTCATCTGACTTCACTGATGAGTCCAGACTGCACACACGTCTGTACACACAAAAATATCCCCTTACCAGAATACAGAGTCGCAGCTCCATGGCAACCATTCATTGACCCCAATCACCATAGCAACAGGCGACAGCATCCGCCTTTTTTTTCACTGACCAATTTCCTCTTTGTCTGTCTGATGTGTCTGTCTTCGTCCATGTCTCTAACAGTTTCCTATGACACACCCTTTTGCAACATCATTGGCTAAAATACAGAACTATGTATTTATATTATTTATAGGTCATAGTTCAACTTTATGAGTAATTTGCAAATACCTTCAAGCTACGAAAAACCCCACAGTCACCTTTTTATTAAATAACACAAAAATAAGACCTGTGTAAATCTCGTCCTTGCTGATGGACTGTAGACTAAACATCAAATTAGCTACAGCATTCTGTATAATTTCCTTTGTCTGACAGTAAGCAGAAGTAGGTGGTTTTGGGGAGGGGAAAGTAACTGCAGCCCATCCCTTTTTCTTTGTTCTTCCCAGTCCTCATCCAAACAGTGTCTGCACAAAAACCAGTTTTAGTTGACTCCAAACAAAGGTTTACTGCTTTTTCACTGATCCGTCTGCATCTTCAAAGGGTGCCCTGAGGTTGTTCTGCAGGTTTTGTGCAGGATTTTTCTCCACACATTTGACTTTGCTTTTTGTTTTATTTGTGACCGACTCCATCTGCGCTGCCTGTCTGATGTTAGTCTCAGCATATGTGTGTGTTTGTGTGTGTGAGTGTTAGACGCAGGGATGTGAAATAGCACATCGTATTTAATATAATAAAAAAATCTATTTATGTGTCTAGGTATGAATTTTATATTTGATCAGTAAAAATGTTCAAGGTTTACTTAATAAAACTAAAATACATCAAACAAAAAAACCTAAAATAATACTTGAAGCAAATCACTTTTAAATGATTTTCGACCAATTTAAGTTTTAAGAGAGTTCTGTGTTTGTTACCATGTTCCCAATAATCGCTGACTAATGATCTGTCACCGCATCACTGGGCTACTTTTCAGTTTCAGAAGCTGAGGCTCAGGACACAAGTGAGCGGGCAGTTAGTAAACCCGTGAAGCTGAGGCTCAGGACACAAGTGAGCCCTGTCCTTTTTGTCTGCATCCTGTTTGGTTTCTTTGTCTCTGCAGCCATCAGTGCTGTCAAA
>NC_024317.1:6895389-6908460 GCF_000523025.1 Cynoglossus semilaevis | reverse complement strand
AAGAGTGTGATGTTTGTGGTGTTGGAATGAGGAGGGGCATTTGGAGAAGTCAGTGAAGGCATCTTTGTTAACCACATATAAGATACCAGTGTTTGCTTGGCTTGTTATTTGAATAGAGAGAGGGGTTTCTTTAAGCCAATGTGTGTTTTGTTTTTTTTTTCGTTGTGGAGATCATTCAGTGCAAGCTCTCAATTAATTGCTGTGTCCACTGAGCAACGGCACAGAAATCGACTGATTGTCTTTTGTCACTGACAACTGTTTAATATTTGAAAAATACATTTTCTGGCCAATAATTAACCTATATGTATTTTTTTTTTACATTTTAATTGCTAACTGTTTCAGTCTGGAATTTCCCTTTAACATTACTGCACAGATTCCATAACATATTCTACGAAGTACAGCTCCATATTGTGGGAAAGAAAATACAGTCTTTAGTTTAGTATTTGTCAGACCACCTGTTTACTGGCTTCTCAGGCCCTGAACATCAGCCAGAATTCTGATTTATCCTTGTTATTGTTACACAAAAGCACACCAGCCTATAAAAACACATGACATTCCAGAATATTCCTGCAAGAAAAGGATCGTCTGATATTTTTTGAGTTCCAGAACTCATTCTACCAACACGAGCCACAGGAACCTTTATACTGCACCAGTATCAATCTATGGGATGTTACCAAAACTGAAGCCACAGGTTGAACACAGCCTTTTTCTCTTCACTCTTCAGAGTCAAACAGGGAGAACAATTCTCACAGGAACAACAACATCATTAAGATAATTCGCCATTTCTTCATAAAACATCTACAAACTGAATGAATCACTTTCAGCAAGTCCTTCCTGATGTGGTCGGGAACTGGGTGTAAATGAACCCGGAACATTCTGCATTGAACAACAGTGTGAGTTGTTAAACCATGTTTTGTTTTTTAATAAAATCGCTCAAAATATAACTGCCAGTGCAATGCAACAATAACCTTTTCTTTTTTCTATCGGTCTTACAAAGAATTATAAAAAAGAGATGTGTTTTGCTGAATTGTTTGTGCTTAGAAAGTATTTTGTTAAACATCAATAAAGCAACAATACGTAAGATGGAGCCGGAAAACATCGACATCATGTGTTCAAATGTTGAACCTCTTAAACCTTTAACTTCAAACCCACTGGTAGGGCAGAGGAAGTAGCAGACCCCAGACACACACATGGACGTGCAGCCCGCATGAGAAAGGCAGAGGAGGAAGACGCTCCCCTGTGGTGTGAAGTACTTCGTTCCCAGGACTCTTTTGCTTTCGTCCACTTTGTGTCCATCCCACCCGCAGCTAAATGAGGCTCAGAAATGATCTCATCACACGTGCACAAGTGCGAGCATGTCGGTTCAACGCTAAAGAAGTGATTTTGTTAACTAAATAAAATGTAGTTAAATATTAAAATAAATTAAGTAATAACTAGTTATTAAGTTATTAGTAGTAAAGTATATATAGTAGTATGTATTACTTACTACATATAGTAAGTAATACATACAAGGCAGCTGTACATGTATTTGTTCTTTTTTAAAAACTGAAAACTATATTTTAAAACATATCATTTTGAGAGTATAAATTGCTGTGCCGAAGCATTTTTAAAAAAATGTATCAAGTATTAACATAAACTTTAGATGGAGACAGTCAATAAATAATAATAATAATAATAAAAATCTTCTGCTAATTTAATTTTCAAAGGCCAAGTCTTTGTCTGATGCACCTCATATTCACAATCTTGCTGCTTATAGTCAAACCTGTGAACAGCCTCTATGCCAGGTAAGGTTACTGATATGACTATTATCAGTTTTACGAGACCCCAACTTTAGGAATGTAAATGCTCCGCTTTGCACTGAACACACACAACAGACACTTGTATGCAAATGTTTTTAGACTACAAAAAAACCTAGAAAAAAAACAAGCAAACAGGAATTCTGACTAAATCACTCACTGCTCAACACCTGTTTAAACCTGTCTCCTAAGGTTATAGGAAGTGCAAACCTCTCCGTCCTTATATGGCGTTGGAGAAGGCAGGCGAAGATATTATGGGACTGATATAGACAGGTTGGTTTACAGGTGAGCACAAGGAGCCACTGTTCTGTCGCTCCAACGGAGAAAAATGACTTTCACCTAAAAGAATGTCTCACAAAGGATGGACCTGAATTCAATTCAAAAACATTCACACTCGTCTACGCACGTGGAGTTTGAGTAAAATTGGTCGAGAGTGTATACTCTTATACTATTACTATTTCATATATACAATATACTATTGTATAAATTAATGTCCTGCAATGACCCTCTGGATTTTTTTAAGCAAATATGTAAAAGCCATTAAGACGATAATTACAGCAATATACAGTATATCTATTAGCAACAATAACTTTGTATTTGGTGAAATATTGTGGGAAAGGTGTTCGTGTAACATGACTACAAGTTTTGAAAACCATTGTTTTTGAAGAAACACAATGAAAGTAAACGTCAAGAACAGCAACCCTCAAACGATGGTCAGCGGTCCACATCCAGTCCACAACCAGCCTATCTGCAGACCAAAAGTCTCCTGTCTGCAGACCAGATCAAGTCCTTAGCTTTAATACTGAAATGCTATGCTAAAGAATAGAACTAGAACCTGGTCAACAAGGCTACGTCTGTGTACACGTGAGCATGTGTTTGAATGTGTGTGGTGCATAGGGGCAGCTATGAAGCGTAGCTATCATCCTGTTGTCTTTGGCAGCACTGACTGAAAGTCTGCAGAATGAAGAGCTCTGATGACAGTCGAGTCAGATCTATCTATTTACACAGTCATCCATCTAAATACATGGGAACGCTCCTCCAGCGCCAAGAGTCAATAAGGACCACATTCTGTCTGTCAGCTTGGCATTAAATTATTTTCAGATCATATAGAACGCACATTCTCCAAACAATTTCATTGGATCTTGGCCACAAATAAATGGTAAGGGTCTGGTTCTGCTTAAATTCTATACCGTAACTGAAGTTTAAGAAATTGTGTCTCTGTGTGGAGAGTCGGGAACGACGAATCGAACTGGAATACTTCTGCTAGCATCGAAGACTTGGAAGCTAAGATGGACAATTTGACGTAATGACTATAATCACCTCTATAATATTTTTACTATTCCAGTATAACCAGCTGTGTCTGTAAACACACAGCACAGTTTGTGTAAACTGTAAAAATCAATCACATCTAATCATAGAAATTAGATTTCATACTATTTTAAATCTAAAAACCATAATCACAGTACTTTTCTTTCATATACTGCAGTTTATTGTATTTCATTTACTTCACTTTCATTTTGCTTTAATGAAACCCTACTGACAGAAGTTTCCATGTCTGCTGGCATGTGTCATTACAGATGTCACTAAAGCAGAAGTGGAAGTGAATCTACTGTGACCACAGACACTGGTACAATTCTTACAAGATTTTCCAGAATATTCCAACGTATCTCCCTTCCTTCATTTCCTTCTGATTAACTTTGGTCTGTAGCGGTTGTGTTTTTTGCCCACCAGCACATCTACGCATATTCATGTTGGAATATATGTTGCATATATATACAGTATATACTTGCACTAGTACTTACATGAGCACTGAAGTACATTTGTACTCTACATTAAACTTCAAACTAGGTATGTTTCATAAACTGCTGAGTCTTAATCTCCTTCCTCCCTCTGGCTGAAATCATTTTCCCAGAACCTCCCTGTTCAGCAAGTTACATCTGTCATCCTTCTACTACTACACACACACACACACAGCAATGCCAACCATGACTTCCACCCGCTCACCAAGGTACTGTAATGGTATATTCAAAATGGTTGTCCCTCCTTCATTGTCCATTACTAAAGGCTGACTGGTGCCGTTCAGCTGTTCTGGTGGGTTATTTCCACTTGTACGTGATGATACATTGACCAAATGGATGAAGACTGCATGTGTGTGTATATCCAATCCTGTGTGTGTGGGAAATGATGGATCCAAGAAAGTATGGGAATGCTGACAAGGCAGAGGGGAATGTTTTCATTTGGTTACAAGGATTTCCACAGAGATCTCAAGCAAGAGATAAGGAGGAAGTCAAAGAAGAGCAGCCGTCAGTTTCTCCAAGTGCAATCAGCGTTCCCATCCCTCCACATGTCTGTTTACTAGATTGCCTTGTCAATCACTGAGATATGTTCGTATTCAGGCACAGCCACCCAAACCAAAGGCTGTATTAAAAAACCTGTGAGGGAAGAGTCGGAGATAAACATCTGAGCACCAGGGAGCAAAGGTGTCACTGGGATGAAGGAAGTTCCAACACAGAATTGATTGATGGATGGATGGATGGATGGATGGATGGATGGATAGACAGATAGATAGATAGATAGAACTTTATTAATCCCTCGGGGAAAAAATGTATTTAAGGAATCAGTCAAGTCAAAGTCAGTGCTTGAGAGTTTTGATGAAAACTAAAAGTAAAAAAATAAATAAATAGAAAATGAACTTTAAGATTTTATGCCAAATAAGAAAAACCTGAATGTACAACACAGAGACGGAAGGTAAAACAAAGACAGAGAAAGTTGGGCCAAATCTGAACCAGCTGTCCGACTGGATCCCAGATGTGTGAGGGAGCAGGAGTAGAGTCAGCACACACACACACACAGAGAGAGAGAGAGAGACGATATTTCCTCCTACTCTGCATGGGAAGGCTCTGAGCCAGCCTAAACCCCATGACCACTTCATTTGTCACTTTAGGGAAACTGTCCAACAAGTCGTCTGTCCACTTCCTTCTCCGTCCCTCCAGCTTCGATCTCTCCCACTTGCTCAAGTTGTCCAGATTGATATCTGACTCATGGTGTAACATGTGACACATTTGGCGAATAAATCTGTGAAACATCAGGCAGGTTACCAAGACACACTCACATGGAAGGACAGTATTAATCTTTCTACGATTTCTGTTTCCTTCCTCTGTCCTTTAGTCAGCATCTCCTCAGAGTCCATCCATTCATCATCCCTCCTCCCACCACGTTGCTCCTAAAAGCTCACATTCGGCAGTTATTTCCACCAACCCGTCAGTCTTCTAACAAGCCCTCCAGTCGCACTGCCCTTTCTTCCTGCGTCTATCCGACCACATTTAGTGGGAGAACAGACCGAGCCAGGTAACCTGCTGAAACCCAACACACCTCCATTACATGCTGCAGCTGTGACATTGATTCATATGCTTCCTGCTTCAGTATTAACCACCAAGACAGGAGAGGGGAAACAGGAGCGGTGGTAAAAGGTTAAAAAAAGAAAAGCTACCTGTTGCATAGATGTCAATGGCATGAAAATGCCATTGCCATTGCAAATGGCATGAAAGGAAAAAAAAAACAAATGTCTGTTCATGTAGTAAAGCAGAATCACAGGAGGAGGAGGGATGGCAGATGGAAAGAGCTGTTCTTTCCCAGTCTTTTCACCAGGACTTGGTTAAACCAGTGGGGTCACTTTTGTCAAATCAAGCAGGGCTTGGCAGCAGCTCACACAGATATTCAGGCTTTGTGTGTTGGTGATAAACAGCCAACTGTGGCTTAATATCTGTTATTAAAGAGAAACATGAGTCAGAGGAGCATCATAGGGAAGAGGTTTCTTTGACGATAAAAAGTTTGAATTTCTGTTCCAAATAATCATATAATGGAATCATATCAAGGACAAAGCCTTCAGTTCGTTTTAACAGGCAACAGTGCAGGTTTTCTGACATGTGTCTACATTTTCTCATTAACCTCAGGACCATAGACCGTACAGAGAACTGGACAGGGTTCTCAGAACTAGCAGAGATTAGATGCAGGGTGGGGACAGCCCTGGTGGTAGCCAGCTACCTTACTCACTTTATGCCAAGGTTTGCACAAAATGAAGTCACTTCCTCCTTTATTTGTCACTTCAGTAGAAATACCCTTGTGGTTAAAATGCTACTGAGATAATTAAAAAGGATTGTGTTCAGATGTGTTCTTGTTCAAAAATTCACTGCTGTTAAAGTAAGTTAACAGCTAAGTATTTTACTTTTTTTCTTAATTTTATTAGGGGTGGTAAGTTAACCTTTTTCCTTTTTTAAAAATCTATGTTTCTGATTTACATTTGACTCTTTTTTATAATTAAAAAACAATACTGTATAATGATTTTATTTGATGACATTTAGCTTATTTTTTGTTAGGTGTTTTCTTGTAATTTTGTATTTTCAGCTAGTTTACGGTTAGTTTTTTTGTTTAGCCTTGTAGTTATTGTCTTAATTTTTTTATTATGCTTTAGTAAAACTATAGCTCTTGTTCATCTATTTGTCACAATTATTTTTTGCAAAATTACTTTTAAAATTATTATTATTATACTTTAATTATTTATATATAACCAAATTATATATTTAACATTTAGAGAATATTTCAAACATTTGAAATTGTTTTTAAATGTTGACAGTGCCTTTTTTTTTTTTTTTTTTTTTTACACATTTAACAGTTTCAGAGCCACTGTTTTTAAGCCCTGTGCTGTTCGGATTTGCCATAAACCAATAATATATGAGCACAAGCTGACCGACCCACTGCCACGTGCAGGACACGACTGTGTGAACCATATGCTGCATACAGCCGCTGTTCTGCCTGTACTGTACAGGAAAACACACATGCTGCTGCATGTTTTAACAGCTTTTTATGTGTTCATGCATGCATACAGAAATGTGCGGCCGAGGGTGCTGAAATCTGGCCGCCACAAATGCCTCCCATGTTGTACATACCACACAGTCCTGCTGGTTCCCCTCGTGCAATTTAATGACTTCCTGAGAAGGGAATTCTCCACAGCAAGTTTCGGGGTTCATCGTTCAACGTTGGCTTTCGTTATAAGCATTTTAATCTCCAAATACTTTCTCTGGTCTGGGTAACATGGACAAGTATGTTAAACCAGCAGCTATTAAATTCAAGTTTTTTAAATAAAACACACAGATTGGGTAAAAGATTAAATAAGTCATGACCTCCAAGGACAGACTTTCTACAATCAAAACAACAGCAACTCAGCTGCAGCAACAAGCTGCAGAACTTTAACCTAATAGATGTGATTTGACTTCCAGCCGGTGTTGGCAGGATTTGAATAAACTTCTGGCCAAATCCTAACGTCCGTGTGGACAAATTACTACAGGAAGAGGTTATTTATATAACTGTGAGACAGTATGACAGCTGTGAGGGTTTTTTTCTCAATTTCATCTGTTCATGATAAAATCAAACACGGCACACAGGATCAGTTGTTGAGAATAACAAAAGTTTTACAAAATGATTATATTGGGGTTTTTTTTTTCATTTTTCTTTTGCCTCATACCTATATCTGAATGAGATGGTAAATCGTGTTAAGATTCTCAGGGTAAGGCGCTAATATTGTGTGAGCTTTAATAAAGTGTGCAGACGACTCTGCTGATTTAATCACAGGGCGACTTCAGTGATAATCCCATTTCATAAATGGGCTTCACACGCACTACCCCCAGCAACACGTGCAGAGAACGGTGGAAAACAAGGAACGGTATATAATAGACCAACATGCAAGGTTAGCCAGCCTTCACACCTCCTGTATATGGGTCTCACATTTACAAAACAAATGCGTTATCACTGTGGTTATCACTAGTCAACACTGCGATGATAATATTATTCATTCAGGCGACATTACGTGACTATAAAATACAAATACGTAAGTAACCACATAATATTGCTGCTATGTACTATGATATATTATTATCATTATTTTCAACTGAAACAACAACGTAATAAAACCTATGTCATTGACCGGTTAGTAATTCCAGCTAATACTGTGTAGGTTAGAGTGTGTGTTAGCGCAAATCGATTGTTTGACCTTTCTGTAGCCTAAAGAAAAAAAAACTCTATTGTGGGTCAAATCCCTCTAGATCAGGGCTAAATGTCAGTGGTGTTCTGCTATTAAACTGTTTCTCCACAATGATTGGATGAAACACACTAACCTAAACGACCATGTTGGTAAGGATGACATTAGGTCCAGACTTACGTAAAAGTAAATAATTTCCTACTCGGTGGCTTTAGCCTCGACATCATTCCATTAGAAAAAAAAAAGAGGTCTGGCTTTAACAGTAAAAGCTTCATTCACTGTGAGTATTAACATGACTGTAGGTGACATTAAACTGTGTGGTCCTTTACTCCAGTGGACATATGTTAGACTCTCTCTCCTTATTCCTCATACAGACAAGGCCTATTTGACAGGCCCTCTTAAACAAGTCATGTGACATTTTTGCATCTTCCCCTCCAGGCAGTGTGGCTGTTATTTACATGTTTTTACACAGCACTAAGGCTACAAGAATTCTCTATCATAACAATGGAAGTGAGGGTGGGGGTGGTGATGCAAGGGTTAAAAGAAAACCACAGAACCACACAGATGTATGAAACAAATGAAACACCCTGTCGTTCGAAGTCACAAAGGAAAGGCAGTGAAGTGTCTCCTGTCTGAGGCTGCGATCACAGCTGAAGGTGGGAATAAGCCTTCGTCAGAACTGACGTAATGTTCACGATTTCTCACTGGCTCAGATCGCATTTCTGAAGGACACAATTAGTCAATCAAAATATTTTTTTCTTCATCATTTTACTGGCATATTGATCATCAGTTAGTAGCAAGAAATTTAATAAATTAACTAAAGGCTCACTAAAAGCTGAGAGAATTATTTTATTCAAAGGAATAGCTGTTTGGTACTGATGTCTGCAGCTCTTAGTTCAGATTCAGATTAAACACACAAATGAAGGCCTTTATCATTTAGTTTCTATTTGGTTTTAATATTTGGATTGAACATTATTTGATCTCTATACAGATAAATGTAGTAGTTTAACACCACTACTTCAAGCATCATGTGAGTTTTAGTGAAGGTTAAGTAACACAGGTTTTCTACATACACGAGCAATGAACATCAAATATAAGTCTTATGAGTTGCCTTCTGACACTGACACTGTGTGACCTCTTGCTAGTAACCTAGTAGTAATCTGGTCTGGTCAACTACGCTGCTTAAATATGATGATATAAGTAATATATTTAAATACCTTCATGCATGTAGTTATTTATTTATTCATAAATAAATACAAACAAATGAGAACATTTAAAGAGATTTTGAAAAGTTTTGTGACTAAAGTAAACCAAAGTAACAACCAAGGTGCCGAGCTGTTCAGCCGAGTTCATGTTCAGGCCTGAGTTCACGCTTACGCAACTGTATCCTGTTTAACAAGAAATTAGACAGCTGTGATGTAGTTTATGGTGAACAAGTGAAATGGAAACAGACACAGAAACCAGACAAGTGACAAGTTTCAAAATTAGAAAACTAAGCGGACTGACCACAGAGGACCTTCATGTGTTTGTTTTAAAGTATAATAATATATATTTAATATGAAGACAGATCATTAAGGTAAAGTGAAAGATGACTGGATGTTAGATTTAGTAAATCAAAAAATCTCAGATAGATGTTATTATTTCCAAAGTTGTCCAGTAAATAATGTTTCATTCTTAAATATTCTGTTCTCTCTTGGCCCTCTCCTAGATGAGCAATTCTTAAATATTCTGTTCTTCTCTCTTGGCCCTCTCCTAGATGAGCTGTTGCTAGGCAACCCCATAAGAATATTTTTACTCTTATCAATAGAACTAAGTGAGTGTGTAAATGTCAGGACAATGTTATGCTTCCATTAAATACAAAGTATGAATGACTTGCCCTCTGTCTGGCTTTTCTCTTTTACTCTTTTTGTAGAATGTTCATGAATGTAGAGCTCATTTATTGGCCGTCCACTCAATCACAAACCCACAACATTTGTTGATGTATTCAAAAAAACTTTGTTGTCACATTACTACACATGTACATTCCTCTATGCACTAACATCAGCAGATACTCAGTGCTGTGGTACCTAGCCGTTGGACCAAGGGTGAAAAGATGAATGAAAATGTGATGAAACTGGACACAGTACTCAATACTTGACTCAACTGTCTGTCAAACACAACAACTTCAACTGAATATATGTGTATATATATAATGAATGCCTGTCCTTTGATCAACAGCGTCAGGCAGATGCACAGGTTTTTTTATTGTTGTCATTTGAATGATGGCAGCAGGTGACAGCAGAATAAAAGATGGAGCAGGGAGGGACAAAAGAAGCATTTAGTCAACAGAAAACACGATGGAAGAGAACGATATGAACGCCTGGCCAGTGTTTAAGAGAAGCATACCTTCACACACACCCAGTCTCACACACAGACAGAACTGCTACACGTTTGGAGGTGCAGTTACAGTGTGCACATTTTGACAAAAGACAAAAAAAGATGGGAAAATATTGTGCTCTTTTTTAAAGAAGTCACATATTACTGACTGATCATTAAAATGAAATATTTTCGTTTGGGAAACAGTTATGGATGGAGTCCAAACACTGGGACATGATGATACAAAATGCCACAACCTTCAAATGTCCTTGTTTTAAGGGATACTCATGTTCTGTGATCCTGTATTAGTACATCAAATATTATTATTTAGAACTCATACTACTGCATCCTAGGCCACCCAAATTTCACATCCAGTTGCCTAACAGAACTTTGAGCATGACCTGGATGACTGAGAATCTTCATAGATATATATATAAGTATCTGTTAACTAGGAATGTAATCCTAATTTTCTAATAAATGTATTAATCAATTTATTTATTTATTTAATTATTAAGGTTACCATTCACACAACACCTTTTATTTAATATTTACTTCATATTATAAAATAATCCGTTTGCCTGCATTTCCCATTCAATGACAAATCAACTCATTGAGTGGGAACTCAACCCATTTTAGTGAAAGAATTTAACAACCCTGAAAAGATCATGGGAAAGTGTCAGAATCTGCACAGACTCTTCGCTTCTTCCTGTGACCTTTTGTCTCGGCCATTCACTCTGGCACCAAAGCAGCAGCAAAACCTAATGTCTGTCACGCACCACATCGTTTCTCACTCATTTACTTGCTTTCCTGACTTACTGAATATATAGAAAATTGTTTGCCTACGGACATACACCTCTTCAACACTTCAAACAAAAAAAGTTGTTTAAGAACAGAGAGGTAACGAGAGGGAGGGAGAGAGAGAGAGAGAGAGAGAGAGAGAGAGAGAGGAACCAGGTCACAGAGAGAAAAATGAAGTGTATGTAAAAGACATCTTTATCTGTGCACTGACTACACAGGTCTGCTCCTACTCTGGACAACCTGCTGACTTCACATCTGCTGCAGATTCAACTGACACACTCAACAGGGGGATCCCTGGCCTGAAGCCTGCTATGATGTACAGTAGTTTCCCACCGGCCTCCACAGAAGTGCAGCCAGACTGGCACACGGACTAAGTGTAGCTACAACCTTCCGGTGGACAGGCCAAGGACTGGACGGCTGGATGTGTGCCCAGGACTCAAACTCCTCTCTCTGTCTGCTGGACTAACCACTGTCCTTGTTGTTGCTGCCTCTGCTGCTGCTGCAGTAAGGACATATCTTCTCCAGTGGATTTGCCTTAGATAAATGATTGCCTTAACTAAATGATTGCATACTTTGATCATTCAAAGTATGCAATCATTTAGTTAAAGAATTATATAAAATCAAGATCTAGAGCAGTGGTTCTCAAATCTTTTATACTTTGTACCACCTGCTCTAGAGGCTTATTTTGGTAAACTATTTTTTTTTATCTATAAATAAAACATTTTTGTGTTGCAGTGTTTAACGCATGACTGTGACTGTAAATCCTTAAAATGATTCATTTTTGTATCAAAATCCTTAGTTATTGTCACATCACCAGAGTACGGCTCCCTGAACCAGTGGGGGTGTTTTACCACAGCACACAGGTCAAGTCCTGAATGAATTGAATCATATGCAGTATTTTTTTTCTATTTTTGCTTAGTCACTGATTGTGTACAATCATTAAAAAAATGTTTCCTGTCAAAAAAAAATAGCCAAAGGATGGGAAACAGTGCGCTCCAACAGATGTGACAAAGTGACTGCAGGGCCTTGTCTCTGAACAGATGAGGACACTGTACTGCAACCAGCCTGTATGTCACGCAGCTCCACTCCATCCCCCCCCCCCACACACACACACACAGACGCTCCATTCAACACACTCACGTTGAAGCGAATGTATCGGACAGTGATATTTAATAGGTGGTTCAGTAATGCATATAAATCGCTTACATCTGTTACCCTTAGAAAAATGGACCTTCGCTGTGTGAGGCAGTGAGTGTCCGTCCACCCACATCCACTGAGCTAATATCACACTCACACACACACACACACAACTGGAAAAATCACACAACCACAAGCCAACAACCGCATATGCAATGCCGCTACCAATGTTGGTCTGCACCGTCAAGAATAATATGTATCTAAATTGAGGTCAGTGTTTTGAATTAAACAAATCCAAAATGATGACACCCACATTTTATAATTCAAAATTGACTGAAGCCTTATTGTCGAATCAAAGAAATCGCCATCCTGTCAGTGAACACATGGTTAAATTCTGGCCCAGAGCATATTTTACCCTGTTGATGCATCATAAATTCTGTATGAGAGGAGGCGTTCACGGCCCCCCAGTCTGAGGGAAATCATGCGTTAAAGAAGGTGTGCCATTTTTTGCGCACCGCTGAGATGAGAAAAGCAGCCTGCTCACCTGAATCTGGGTGAATCTTTGATACATTCTTCAAAGTCCACCGTCATGTTTGCGTTTTCTCCTGTATATTCCCACGTCAGTGTAAAAATGTCATTGCCCACAGCAGGGAGTGGAAGCTGAGGTTTAGTGTGTTCTTCGTTCTTTAGTGTGTATGGACGCGCAGCAGCAGCAGCAGGAGTCCGTCTGTCGGTCTGTCGCTCCTCTCTCTCCTCTCGAGGTGGAACGGTGACACAGAATGGGAGCTGGAAGCACGGCAGGCGGATTACTACAACAGGAGAGACTGGAGCTGCACCGTGGAGACCGTAGGTGGAGACTGATAAAAGAGGAAATAGCGACGACTAACGGTAACATTAGATAAAATCCCCAGAAACTGCGAAAACACGAATATAATATAATATAATATAATA
>NC_024317.1:6888976-6895379 GCF_000523025.1 Cynoglossus semilaevis | reverse complement strand
ATATAATATAATATAATATAATATAATATAATATAATATAATATAATATAATATAATATTTTTAAAATATTTAATATACTATAATATATCTCTATCACTAATTAAATCAATCACTAAAATGTAACTATACAGTTTATTTCAATTTTTTAGTATTATACCTATTTTGTAATTGTTTACTTCAAAACAGTTGACAGATGCTGTATCTCTGTGGCGCTGTATCGTATTTCCGGACTCCAAATACAACCATGAGTATTTGCGGCCTATAGTTAGAGGTAGAACAGATCACGTGATCAATGCGACCGCTCTGTGTGTCACAGCTCCATGTGTTCGACCTGAAGCACATGAATGTTCCGGGTTTCGGGCTTGTGTGTGAATGGATATGACCTTAACATCAGAAGTTAGCAACAGTTACAGCCACATATTTCAGTCATGTTTTTTTAAATGACTGTTTTAAATATTAAACGCAGAATACCGCGTCGTCTCTGTGTTGGGTTCACGAGCACCTCGTTAATGAGACACTTGGAATAACCATGCAACAGTGCACACGTTATCTCATCTTTTTTCAATACATTGGGACAAAGTATAGGTATGTAGCTCTGAATTTCCATATATACCAGTTTATATTGTATTTGTTTGTAATAATGATTATAAACAATAAATACCTGATAATGTTTTCGCAGTGGTGCAGTCAGAGTTCCTCCTCAACAGCTGCCGGCAAAAGGGATACAGAATTACTTAGAGGTAAGACATTTGTAAAATCTACAGGGCCGGATCTACACCGGTGGGTTAGGGGAGGGGCAAAACTCGGGGTTAGGGGCCACGTTCTCTCAAGTTAGTTGATTTTTTTTTACATAAATTAATCAACAAAAAATGAATCAATGAAGTTATTTACCATCAGAATCACCCGTGTAGCTCACTATGTTTTGCCAGTAGTCCTCAACAGAGAAATATGAAATTATCATTGAAGTATAGCACATCTAGATATGAGCATTATGGGATAATTCAACAGTTCCAGATGTTATCCATGCTTCCTTTACACAAATAGTACACTGTATATTATATTGTGTATTTTTACACAAGGGGTTTTATATATATGTAAACACCACATAAACAATTATCTTTTTTTATATTTATTAACAGCAAATTAACTATCATTTCTCTGGTCATCTTGTTTTTTGTGAGCAGGATGCAGTAAGGAAGCTGAGACCCCTCAACCCTGTGTCTCTGTCTGTCTCTAGCAGGACTGACACTGGGGTCCACGCCCTTTCTAACTCCGCCCACTTTGACCTGCAGCGCAAAAAAGACCAGCCACCATTTACTGAAGACATTCTCGTGAAGGCCTTAAATTATCATCTTGGGACAGAGGAAATAAGGTGAGAACAGAGAATCTAAACAACCAAGGCTGTTCTTTTATACTTTTGATACATCATCAAAATCTCCTTTTCTGACAAAATCAGACTTTAATCACGTACCGCGCTGAGTGGGGAGAAAACATTGGTTTCAAGTGCAGTTCTGTGAACAGTCTTTGTGTCTGTCTCTGTCAGACAAAGCTTTGCTGGAGTCACTTAATAAAACATTCTCTGTGGTGAGAGTCTGTCTGTTGTGTCTCACACTTACAATTATCTAAGACTAGATTCTGTTGTGAGTGTAATATTCATGATAGTTTAATTAAAAATGATTTCCCCTGACATGTTGGCAACTGTTGCATTTTCTTTCCTTCTCCACTTTGTTTTCGCAGGGTTACCCATGCCCACCGTGTCCCTGATAACTTCCATGCTCGATACTGTGCCAGGTCACGAACCTACGTCTATCGCATCGCCCCAGGAATCTCCCATCCCACAATGCTTCCCCTCACAGAGCACAATCTGTGCTGGGGCTTCTGCAACACGTGAGTTCTCTTTCATCATCGCTGTGAAAAAAAGTCAGTCCCTGTGCCAGGGCTAGAAACAGTGATGTGTTGAACACATGAATAATCCACACATGCCGTGTCTCAACCACATGGGTGGAAAACTGCAGGAAAAAGGAGGACGACAACCAGAGTATCAAGAGTAGAACAGAGACAGAGCAGCACGGTTTTAGAAAATGTTCTTTTCACTGCACTTGAGCACCAGGAATTGTACAGAGAGCATATGTAGCAGCATCTGTCTTGTCTCTGCCTTTTTGGGAGGAAAAGTAGGGCAGGATAAGCTGCAGGCTTGTACAAATGCAGTGCAACACCCACACTCATTATCCTGACTGTGTGTTTTTTGGGTTGTTTTTTTTTTGCCTGCTGTCTCTTTTCGTCTCTCCCTCCTTTTTTTCCTTTCACTGTTTCTCTAGTGTCTCTGCTGCTTTAAATCTTAGCGTCTCTCTCATCCATCCAGCTCTGAGTGTCTCTGCCTGAGCGACTTCTCGTCATTCTCCCTTTGATCTTCTTCTCCTCACCACTATTTATTCTTTTTATTTAACTAATAGAAAAAAAACGTAAAAGGCTACTATAAAAGCTACATTTATTCTCAAAATCTTGCTTTTCTCAAACATGCATTAAAAATGACCCTGAAAGATCAAAGAGTGACTTTGAACCCACAGACTACAGTAGAGTCTTTTCAGTTAATACAGTAGTAGGTGAATGTTTAGGTCTCTGTTGATCACATGTTTGATTAACTATTTAGTGGTAAATGATAAACATTTCATAAATGTTTGTTATTAAAAGTAATGCAAAAATGGAATCAAGTCATATTTGAGCATCATTTCTATGCAAAAAAAGGACAAAAAATGTTTTTTGGTGAACCATCTCCTAAAGACTTGAAACTGGTGACGCAAGAGAATTATTCAGCACAAGAGTCTCGCTCTGTTTCACACTCTCTGTCAGATTTTATTTAAACACTGACGTGTACGCAGCGTAACCCTGCCGAGAATCAGAGCCTTAAGGCTCACCCTTTATCTTCCCCTCTCTCGCTCCCTTTGCCCTCCCCTCTCTTCTTGATGCTTTCCTTGGTCTGTGCCTTTATACACACTGTTGTCTGGAGCTCATTGTAGTTGCAGTTGCAGCTACTGAACATCACATGATTCGGTCCGTATCATTTTCAGTGTGTATTTCAGTCTAGAGTGGAGTCAAACAAATCACAGGATTTGTCTCCTTCTTGATGTGTGTGCCCAGGGAACTGGACATAGGAGCCATGCATGAGGCTGCCGCCCTGCTGGTTGGGACCCACGACTTCAGCACTTTCAGAGCAGTCAGCTCTGACTTGCCTTTTAAGAACCCTGTCAAGACACTGGAGGTGGCCGACATACGGCCAGGAGCCTCCTTCTGTCTCTCACATTTCCACAGGTGAGTTTTACACCAAATATAAATCAATATCAACCCTCTCTGTATATTCTTTCATTCTTAATTATAGAGATAAATCCAAAGAACCAAAAGCTGTGTAAAACTCCATGTGTTTCACCCTTTTGCATCAACCACTCCAGAGGAAGGTTTAAATCAATTCTCTAAATCGTTTCCTGTCACTTCACTCAGCCACCTCTGCAGGCACTGACTTAAAACATCTCGCTCCCAAGCATTAGTGCGACTCAGTGGTGCATTTGATGGGTTGAGGGGTGACACACAGGTCAAATAGATTTAGAGAATCTTTTATTCTGTTCAGAACTATTACTCAATGTTTGCCCATAATTGTACACCTACATAAATGATGTTATCATCAAAGCTGCATTTCACTGGACCATCAGTAAAGGCCGGAAAGGTTAGTTTAGGTCAAACAAGCAAAGTTTGAGCAGTTTGAGAAGGCAAAGGCAAAGTCAAAGGATTTGAACTTACAGTATAACACCTGAGTTCAGGTTGGAGATTTTACACCACCAGAGGTCGCTGTACACACCCGGTATTGCTGTAGGATCATCAATTATTTGTCACAAATATGTTGCAGCAGATGGACATGGGCTGCAGCTGTCAGGATAAATGTCACTCAGGCCAACAACGCTAACACACAGGCGTTAACAACTAGTTGAGTTCCAATCATTTAACTTTCTGTGGATGAATCTGCAAACTAACCATGAAAATAGTAGCACAGGCACATGTGAACACTGGTTTCACTGTGTTAATTAAGATGAGCAAATCGTCTTGTGTCACAAAGGTACAAAGTAAAAATAAAAGAGCTGATGGCGACTCATCAGGGAAAGAAGAACGCTGACTTCAGGAAGCTACAAAAAAGAAACCAGTCTCAATGCTGAAGTCAACAACCAGGCTGTTTCAAGTTATAGGATGTGATAAGTCACATTGAAGGTTACAAAAAAAAAAAACACGACTCTCAGCAGGGTTGGAAAGAATTCCCATTGACATGACCTTCAAAATCGAACCCTAATATTTATTTATACATTTAATTACCATGAATAAGGATAGGGTGTTCTGTATTTGGTGATACAGGAATGGAATAACGGATTTTATAACATTTTTGACAGTAGTGAATGATGTCATTTAAACAGAACTCATTATGTCAACATTAGACTCAAGCATTAGACACTAGTGAAGGAGCGGAAAGATTCCCTGTTTAAATCAGACTCTGTTCTCCTTACATCTCAAATGTATCCAGACGGGGAGGATTGTGAGGCATTTGCATTTGACCCAATTCTTTTTTTTATTTGAGTTCTTTTTCCCTCCAAAAATAGTGTTCAGTCACAGATTTTTGGGTGTACGTATTACAGATAAGACAGGATTATTTCTTCAGCTGTGACATTTGTTACCAGTCAAAAAAAATTGAATATATATATATATATATATAAATACACACACACACATATATATAATAAAATATTGTAACATTATTAAATATGCCCAATAAATAATGATAGTAATAATGTTCAAATAAACAAACTTACTACATACTGAAATGACGTATTCTGCTGTACAGAAAATGTATCTAATGAGCATTTATTTCAATTTTTAGGACTATTCCATTCTGGGAACTGACATTTCGCAGCAAATCTTTTCTCTACAGACAGGTGTGTTCCCCTTTTTTTCCAAAATCACGTAAAAACGAAAGTTATATTTGTTTGATTGTGTTGCCATCTACTGGAGATGTTTAAAAAAACAACAGGTTCACCACAACAACTCAATATGTCTGTAGAATAGAGTAAAGTAAAGTCTGTGCTCCAGGTGCGGCGGATGACCGGGGCCCTGGTGGCCGTGGGTCAGGGTCGGCTCTCAGTGTCACAGCTGAAGGATCTTCTGGAAGCTCAGGATTCTAATGCCTATCCACAGGGTTTGACTGCTCCTCCTCAGGGCCTCTTCCTCACCAGGGTGGACTACATGGACTCAGGTGAGGAGGTCACTGTTAGCAGTGGTAAATGTTGGATAAGAAAAGTCACACAGAGAAGCTTGTTCACTTACTAAATGTCCTAATGACTGTAGATTTCTCATGAACAATATTTTCACAGGCAACTTACTAAGTTTGATGTGCTCTATCTGACCAACTAATCCGAGTTGTTGTCCTTAAAACCCTTTAAAACAACCTACCTATAATTAAGGGCTTAATAATATTATAATAATTAAAACATTAATAATTAATAATAATCAAACTATTTCCCCCCTCTCAGATCTTCAGCTGTCGGAGGAGAGGCATCAGACCACTGAAAACTCAGAGGATTAATTTATTTCATCACGTATTCAATGTATACTTGTTATTTTAATAAAGTTTTTGTATTTTTAAGAATCATCTCCTAATTCAAAACAAAGTGCAGCAGGTCTCAAATAAGTGCTTTGGCGACACCTAATGGAAATAGGAAACGACTTTCATACAAATCTCAGACGACATATGGACATCTATGTTCTTTTATTTCAACATGTTAAAGACATAACTGTCCATGAATGCAGCTCAGCTACAGAATACCACACACTTTCGACCCATCATTGTCTACACTTGACCTTTGGGTTACACAGACAACTTGTCTTAGCCTGGTTAGGCACTATCACTGTGTATATATACACATACGTATGTGAACTGGGTTTGTAGGCTGTCACAAATATCAGAGTATACAAGGAGAGTGAAGTGTTAAGTTCTATAGCCAAAACTGCTTGGAGTCCATGTTCGCTTGTTTGTACAATGACAGTGAAGAAAGTCAGTGCAAACACACACACACATTCACTGAGTACGTTTTCATCCAAATGTCTCCTCACGTCTTCAGATACCAAATTTGTGAAGTCCATAAACAGTCCATTGAAATCTGACCACCGCCAGTCGCATTCTGTGCCAGAGGAAGCCAGATGAGGTTTGTAGAAGGTTCAGACTGACCAATCACTGCCCTTGCTGTTCCAGCGCTGTGACCAAGACAGCAGACGTCACAACATTTTTCATTAATTTCGTCCAGGCAACTAAAGTTGACTGATTTATTTGAGAAGTGCTGCGTCTGTCAGAAAAAAAAAAATTGAACCTCA